>NW_028322242.1:13000000-13285993 GCF_059928025.1 Delphinapterus leucas | reverse complement strand
ATTGTAAATAGTGCTGCAAAGAATATTGTGGTGAATGTGTCCTTTTGATTTATGATTTTCTCTAGGTATATGTCCAGTAGTGGGATTGCTGGATCCTATGGTAATTCTATTTTAAGATTTTAAGGAACCTCCATACTGTTCTCCATAGTGGCTGTATCAATGTACATTACCACCAATAGTGGAAGAGGGTTCCTTTTCTCCACACCCTCTCCAGCATTTGTTGATTGTAGATTTCCTGACGATGTCCATTCTAACTGGTGTGAGGTGATATCTCATTGTAGTTTCGATTTGCATTTCTCTAACAATTAGTGATGTTGGCTTAGGGTAATTGTTAGGCTTAAGGATAGGGTTACGTTTAGGGAATGGGTGTGCTTTAGGGCACAGGTGAGGGTCCTACAGCGGTTTAGGTTTAGGGCAAGGGTACATGTTAGGGTACGGGTTAGAGTTAGTGTACGGGTTAGGATTAGGGTAGGGGTTAGTGTAAGCCTTCGGGTAAGCGTTTGGTTTAGGGTTAGGGTTAGGGAAAGGGTACATTTTAGGGTACAGGTTAGGGTACGACAACGGTTTAGGGTTAGCGTACGTGTTAGGGTATGGCTTAGTGTCAGTGTATGGGTGAGGATTAGGGTATGGTTTAGGGTAAGGCTTCGGGCAAGTGTTAGGGTTAGGGTTTCGGTTAGGGTTAGGGAATGGGTACGGTTTAGGGTAGAGGTTAGGGTACGACAATGATGTAGGGTTAGCGTATGTGTTAGGTGTTACGGTTCGGGTTAATGTTACTGTACGGGTTAGGGTTAGAGTACGTGTTAGGTTAAGGCTTCGGGTAAGTGTTAGTGTTAGGATTACGGTTTGGGTTAGGGCACGGGTACGGTTTAGGGTACAGGTTAGTGTATGACAACGGTTTAGTGTTAGCGTACGCGTTAGGGTACGGGTTAGTGTACGTGTTAGGATTAGGGTACGGTTTAGGGTAAGGCTTCGCCTAAGGGTTAGGGTTAGGCTTAGGGAACGGGTACGGGTTAGGGTACAGGTTAGGTTATGACAACGGTTTTGGGTTAGCGTACGTATTAGCGCACGGGTTAGGGTTAGTGTACGGGTCAGGATTAGGGTACGGGTTAGGGTAAGGCTTTGGGTAAGGATTAGGGTTAGTGTTAGGGTTAGGCAAAGGGTACGGTTAGGGTACAGGTCCCGGTAGGACAAAGGTTTAGGTTTAGCGTACGTGGTAGTGTATGGGTTAGTGTTAGTGTACAGGTTAGGGTTACGTGACGGTTTAGGGTAAGGATACAGGTAAGAGTTAGGTTTAGGGTTAGGGTTAGGCGTAGGGAACAGGCATGGACTATGGTACAGGTTAGATTACGACAAGGGTTTAGGGTTAGCGTACGTGTTAGGGGACGGGTTACTGTTAGTGTACGGGTTAGCATTAGGGTACGGGTTAGGGTAAGGTTTCGGATAAAGGTTAGGGTTAGGATTAGGGTTAGGGTAAGGGGATGGGTACAGGTCAGGGTACGACAATGGGTATGGGTTAGCGTTAGTGTTAGGATTAGGTTATGGGTTAGGGTAAGGGTTCGGGTAAGTGTTAGGTTTAGGGTTACGGTTGGGGTTAGGATTAGGGAACAGGTACGGTTTAGGGTACCGTTTAGGGTATGACAACGGTTTAGGGTTAGCGTATGTGGTAGGTGTCGGGCAGTGTTATTGTACGTGTTAGGATAAGGGTACGGGTTAGGGTAAGGCTTCGGGTAAGGGTTAGAGTTCGGGTTTGTTTTGGGCAATGGGTATGGTTTATGGTACACGTTAGGGTACGACAAATGTTTAGGGTTAGCATATGCGTTAGGGTATGGGTTAGTGTTTGTTAGTTGACGGGTTAGGATAAGGCTTCGGGTAAGGGTTAGGTTTAGGGAATGGGTACGGTTTAGGGTACGACAATGGTTTACGTTTAGCGTACGGGTTAGTGTTAGTGTATGGGTTAGGATTAAGGTATGGGTTAGGGTAAGGCTTCGGGTTAGGGAGCGGGCACGGTTTAGGGTACAGGTTAGGGTACGACAACGGTTTAGTGTTAGTATCCGTGTTAGTGTACGGGTTAGGATTAGTGTACGGGTTATATTAAGGCTTCGGGTAACGTTTAGGTTTAGGGTTTGGGTTAGCATTAGGGTTAGGGTGAGGGAAAGGGTACCTTTTAGGGTACAGGTTAGGGTACGACAGCGTGTTACGTGTTAGCGTGAGGTGTTAGTGTGTAACCAGTAGGGTGTAACCATTAGGGTGTAACCAGTAGTTAGTGTTAGTGTACGGGTTAGGAGTAGGGTACGGGTAAGGGTAAGGATTCAGGTAAATGTTAGGTTTAGGGTTACGGTTAGGGTTAGGGTTATGGAACGGTTGCGGTTTAGGGTACAGTTTAGGGTACGACAACAGTTTAGGGTTCGCCTATGTGTTAGGTGTCGGGGTAGTGTTAGTGTACGGGTTTGGATTAGCGTACTGGTTAGTTTAAGGCTTTGGATAAGGTTTAGGTTAGGGTTAGGGAACGGGTACGGTTCAGGGTTAGGGCTTCAGGGTTAGGGTTAGCGTTAGTGTTAGGGTTAGGGACCGGGTACATTTTAGGGTACACGTTAGGGTATGGCAACAGTTTAGTGTTAGCGTACGTGTTAGGGTAATAGTTAGTGTTTGTTAGTGTACGTGTTAGGATTAGGGTATGGGTTAGGGTAAGGCTTCGGGTAAGGGTTAGGGTTACGGTTAGGGTTTGGGAATGGGTACGGTTTACGGTACAGGATAGTGTACGAAAAAGTTCTAGGGTTACTGTATGTTTAAGTGTATGGGTTAGTTTTAGGGTACGGGTCAGGATTAGGGTACGGGTTAGTGTAAGGCTTCGGGTAAGGGTTAGGTTTAGGGATAGTGTTAGTGTTAGGGAGTGGGTACGGTTTAGGGTACAGGTTAGAGCATGACAACGGTTTAAGTTTACCCTACGTGTTGGGGTACGGGTTAGTGATAGTGTTCTGGTTAGGATTAGGGTAGGGGTTACTGTAAGGCTCTGGGTAAGGTTTAGGGTTAGGGTTAGGTTTCGGGAACTGGTACGGTCTAAAGTACAGGGCTTCGGGTAAGGGTTAGTGAACGGGTACATTTTCGGGTACAGGTTAGGGTACAACAATGATTTAGGGTTAGAATATGTGTTAGGGTACGGGTTAGTGTTAGTGTGCAGGTTAGAATTAGTGTATGTGTTAGGGTAAGGATTCAGGTAAGGTTTAGGGTTAGGGAACGTGTATGATTTAGGGTACAGGTTAGGGTACGAAAACGGTTTAGGGTTAGCGTACGTGTCAGGGTATGGGTTACTGTTAGTGTATAAGTTAGGATTAAGGTACGCGTTAAGGAAAGGCTTCGGGTAAGGTTTAGGGTTAGGGAATGGGTTCGATTTAGGGTACGACAACGCTTTAGGGCTGGCATACGTGTTAGTGTATGCTTTAGGAGTAGGGTGCGGGTTATAGTAAGGCTTCAGGTAAGGGTTAGGTTTAGGGTTTGGGTTAGGGTTAGGGGACTGGGACGGGGACGGTTTAGGGAACAGGTTAGGGTACGCCAACGGTTTAGAGTTAGGGTACGTGTTTGTGTATGGGATAGTGTTAGTGTACGGGTTAGGATTAGGTTACGGGTTAGGGTAAGGCTTCGGTTAAGGTTTAGGGTTCGAGTTAAGGTAAGTGTTAGGGAAATGGTACGTTTTAGGGTACAGGTTAACTGTACGAGAAAGGTTTATGGTTAGTGTACGTGTTAGGGTAAGGCTTAGGGTAGGGTTTAGGGTACATGTTAGGGTATGACAATGGGTTAGATTTAGGGTATGTGTTACGGTACCGGTTAGTGTTAGCGTATGAGTTAGATTAGGGTACTGTTTAGGGTAAGGCTTAGATTAAGGGTTTGGTTTATGGTCAGGGTTAGGTTTAGGGTACGGGTTTGTTTCAGGGTAGAGGTTACGTGTCGAAAAGAGGTTCGTGTTAGGGTACATGTTAGTTTGCGTGTTAGTGTACGGGTTAGGATTAGGGTACCGTTTAGTGTTAGGGTTAGGATTAGGGATAGGGTCAGGGAACGGGTGAATTGCAGTGCTCCTGTGCTCCGTACAAAACGATGGAAATTTCAAATGGAAGTATTAGAAACCTCTTATTTTACCCGAGCCTTATACACTGCTGTATGTTAATTACAGTTTGGCTCACACATGTGTTCATTGAAGTTACAATGTTCTGTATTTCTGTTACTGATCCTCCAGAGTGGGCCGCAACAAGGCTCCCCTTGCCCAGTGTCATTGGAGCCAACAGATCGAGACTGAGTTTGGTTCAGAAGCAAGGGAAACTTTATAGTTTGTTCAGAGAATGGAGAGATGAGAGCGTGCACTCCCACGCGGGCTGTGGGCTGGGCTGGGCTGGGCTGCTGTGTAGGGATCCCAGGAGCGTCAGCGGGAGGGAGGGGGCGGAGCTCTCGAGGGCCGGGTTGGCTGCAGCTGGGGCTGTATGTCCCAGCGTCTGCATGGGGCCCCGGGACGTGAAGTGTCGACCCAGCGATTCTGTACTAGGAAATCGGGTCTGAAGTGCCGGGTGAGGGACCGCTGCACGCTGAACCCTAGGAGAACGTGAAATTAGACAAAGCACAAAGGAAAAAAAGGTTAGACTTTATTTTATTGCCCAGAGTCTACTTTGATCTCCCACGAGTTTTTCATGGGCTTTGCCGATGACAAACCCCTCCTCTTCCTTTTGTCCCATTCCTCATTATTGGGGCGCTGTGGGTGCAGACACCTCTTCTGTCACTGCTTCGTGCTAAGTTGGGAGTCCTCATACTCAGGGGAAGGGGCAGAACTTCTCTCCAGCAGCCTCGTGGTGTGGTTGATGGTCCCCAGGCTTCCTGCCTCACTGCTCATTCACCTGAGCACCAGCATTGGAAGTCTTATAGATTTTAATAACCTTTAAGGGTCCAGGAAAGAGATGCACAGAGACACTAGGGGGGCCGTTTTTACCCCGCCCCACATTTGTTCGACCACCTTAGGCTGACGGTTTCTGCCAGCGTAGTTGCTCTGACCAGTAGTCTGTGCTTTCTTCAATTAGGCCCCTGAATTAACGTACAAACAGCACCAGATGTCAGAGCCCTGCCTGCTCAACAGCAAGACAGTCCAGGGCCGGTGGTGATCCAGGACCATGACGGCCACTGAGTCAACGGCCTTTTCAAGTAGCCGGGAGTCCTGCCGGTCTCATTGGCTGCTGTCACCGCGGTGTCTGTAGGCTTTTCTATGGTGACACCGTGATATACGGTTACCCCGCCAAGCTTATTAGCTCACCTCTGGGTGCAGTACGTCCTGCAAGCAGTAGACTCCTCCCTTGGGGCACACTCTTGTTGCTTTCTGAGAGAAACTCCAGGTCAAGTGATGGTCACACGAGTCGTCATGGGGACCCATTGCCCCCGGTTGTCTCTCTGGATGTTAGAGTTGGAGGGCCTCCTCACTCGAGGTCAGTGTGCCCAGGGAGCGACCCCTGCAACTTCAGGGCATGGTGGGTGGTTAGGAACACCACGTGGGGTCCTTTTCCCTTCGGAGTGAGCTGGCCTTGCGGGCTGCTGAATTCCACGTTTTTAGATACCCCCAGTACCCTAGCGGGATGGGGCGGCGGGCCAAGCCCTTGGTGACCATAGTTTATCCTACCTGAAGGGCATTCCTGTGTTGTTCCATTTCAAGTGGTCCCAGTTTTTGCACTAATACTCCAAGGGTGATTCACCTTCTATGGTGACGTAAAGGTCAAAGGGTTTAGCTAAATTAGGGAGTTCCAGGGCAAGGGTCTGAATTGACTGCTCTTTCCATTCTTGAAAGGCCGCTTCTGGATTCTATTCGAAAGGATCATCAATTTTTCCTTTCAGTGTTTCATATAGAGGCCCAGCTATTAGAGTGTATTTACGGATCCAGATGCAGCAAACCCCGGCTTCCCCAGGAACCCCTAGGCTGTCTTCTAGTTTTAGAAGGAGTAAGGCTGCAAATGGCTTCTTCCCTTTCCTGGGAGGGGTGCTCCAACCTTCTGTGAGAATGAAGCCCAGGCAGGTCACCTTAGTCTATGATATTTGAGCCTTTTACTTGGACGCCCTCTATCTTTTATTCCCTAGGGAGTTCAGAGTCCTCCTTAGTGGGGCAGGCGATCAGAATGTCATCTGCCTATTGAAGGAGGGCTCCCTTTTCCAGAGATAGAACTTTTAAGTGTTTAGCTAACGTTTCCCAAAAGATCGTGTGGGAATTTTTGAAGCCTTGGGGGAGGACGGCCCAGCCGTTTTGTTTTTGTTGTATGTTGAGGTCTGCCACTCAGAAGCCGAAATTGCTTGTGACGCTGGGACTAATGGAATACAGAAGAAGGCACCGTTGAAGTCTAATACAGAATATCATGTCCTGGTGGATGGTAGAATGAGCATCAGGGTGTAGGAATTAGGAACTACTGGATGTATATCCTCGGTGGCTTCACTGACTGTCCTGACATCCTTTACCAGGTCCCCAACAGCTCACAGGGCTCTCGTGGTCAGGCCAATAACAGGATATGGAGCTCCTCTTGGCAGGTCCCCTGCAGCCAACAGGGCTCTCATGGTCACCCCCTCCCAGGATATGGAGCTCACCTGGGCCGGTCGCCAGCCTCCCACAGGGCTCTCGTGGTCAGGCACCTCCCAGGATACAGAGCTCCCCTGGGCAGGTACCACGGCAGGGCTGGGCACACAGGATCCGTGCACATAGCCCTCGTTGCAGAGCACCCCCAGCTCAGCTGTCGTTCAGAGCTGACACAGAGCGCCTCAGAGCAGGACTTGAACTAAGAAATAGCAGCTCCGACAGGTCTGTGACCCTGAGCATCACTCTGTGCGGCCTCCCTCCGCCTGGCCTTCCAGAGACTTCCACTGCAGCTGGGGCACCAGGCCTCCCTCTCCCCCCATCAACCTTCCTCTCCCTGACCCCTGGGTTCCTCTCGTTAGGAGAGGGTCTTCTTTAAGTTGCCTCCCACTCATGGGCCAGATAAAATGATTAGAAAACAAGCCAGAGCTGCAGCCCTTTGTCTCTCCTGTCTCTCAGGAGCACACACCTGTTCCTTGGACTTGGAAGGTTCATTTTCTGCAACTGTGAGCCCCTGAGGGGCGAGGATTGGCTGACCTGGGCAGCCTGACCGTGCGGGCCAGCCCTCCCCAGGTGTGCCTGGGTTGAGGTTAATATAAACACCGCTCCAGGCAGCAAGAGCCCCCGCAGCAGTGCCTGACGCCATGTTCTCTGCCCCGTCAGCAGTGTCGGGGCTGGGCTGGTGGGAGGGAGTGAGAGGCCACGGCTTTGTGGGTCGCCCAGTGTGAGTGGGGCTCTGCTGGACTTTCTGCAGGAGCTTCCAGGCTGCCACCTGCTAAAGAAGAGGATGTGTCACCCATACCTGCCACTGGAATTTCTCCCCGGGCAGAGGTGAGGAAGGAAGAAAGCAGTGGGGGCCGGGGCAGGAGCGGTATCTCAGGTAGGGAAATGGAAAGCTTCCAGAAGAGCGCCCAGGGCCAGGACAATCCTAGCTGGCCTGCAGGCACCAAGTCGGCCGGCGTGCTGTCGCCGGTGTGGCTCCATGGTCCTTCCTCTAGGCTTTCAAGTGCTTGTACATATTCAGGTGTTTTACCTGGGGAGGGTGGGAACAATTCAGCAGCAGCTGGCCTGGGGCTCAGCTCACGTTTACTCACAGACGCCTCGGCACGTTCCCCCAGCCTTGCAATGAGCACGCTCCTTGTGGGGGAGCTGCTGACTGCATGGGAGACAATTTCCCACCTCTGACCAACTTCAGAATTGTTTACCACTGGATCAAGTGCCCTGATAGGGTATTCCCGTGTATAACTGTTGGGTTCTTTTTTTTTCTTTTTTCTTTGCTTTTTTGGTTCAAGGTAGAATTTATTGCTCTGTTTTGTATTTATAGATATAAGCATGGAAATAATTCATTCATATAAATACACGTATGAGAAAGGAATAACATTTTTCAGTTTTTTAAAATTTTATTTTTTAAATTTTTAAATTTAATTTTATGTATATTTTTATACAGCAGGTCCTTATTGGTTACCTATTTTATACATATAAATGTATACATGTCAATCTCAATCTCCAAACACCTCTCACCCCACCCCCGATGGCTTTACCCTCTCGGTGTCCATACGTTTGTTCTCTACATCTGTGTCTCTATTTCTGCCCTGCAAACCAGTTCATCTGTACCATTTTTTCTAGGTTCCACATATATGCATTAATATACAAGATTTGTTTTTCACTTTCTGACTTACTTCACTCTGTAGTACAGTCTCTAGATCCGTCAACGTCTCTACAAATGACCCAATTTCATTGCTATTTATGGCTGAATAATATTCGATTTTATATATGAACCACATCTTTCTCCATTCGTCTGTCTCTGGGCATTTATGTTGCTTCCATTACCTGTCTATTGTAAATAGTGCTGCAAAGAATATTGTGGTGAATGTGTCCTTTTGATTTATGATTTTCTCTAGGTATATGTCCAGTAGTGGGATTGCTGGATCCTATGGTAATTCTATTTTAAGATTTTAAGGAACCTCCATACTGTTCTCCATAGTGGCTGTATCAATGTACATTACCACCAATAGTGGAAGAGGGTTCCTTTTCTCCACACCCTCTCCAGCATTTGTTGATTGTAGATTTCCTGACGATGTCCATTCTAACTGGTGTGAGGTGATATCTCATTGTAGTTTCGATTTGCATTTCTCTAACAATTAGTGATGTTGGCTTAGGGTAATTGTTAGGCTTAAGGATAGGGTTACGTTTAGGGAATGGGTGTGCTTTAGGGCACAGGTGAGGGTCCTACAGCGGTTTAGGTTTAGGGCAAGGGTACATGTTAGGGTACGGGTTAGAGTTAGTGTACGGGTTAGGATTAGGGTAGGGGTTAGTGTAAGCCTTCGGGTAAGCGTTTGGTTTAGGGTTAGGGTTAGGGAAAGGGTACGTTTTAGGGTACAGGTTAGGGTACGACAACGGTTTAGGGTTAGCGTACGTGTTAGGGTATGGCTTAGTGTCAGTGTATGGGTGAGGATTAGGGTATGGTTTAGGGTAAGGCTTCGGGCAAGTGTTAGGGTTAGGGTTTCGGTTAGGGTTAGGGAATGGGTACGGTTTAGGGTAGAGGTTAGGGTACGACAATGATGTAGGGTTAGCGTATGTGTTAGGTGTTACGGTTCGGGTTAATGTTACTGTACGGGTTAGGGTTAGAGTACGTGTTAGGTTAAGGCTTCGGGTAAGTGTTAGTGTTAGGATTACGGTTTGGGTTAGGGCACGGGTACGGTTTAGGGTACAGGTTAGTGTATGACAACGGTTTAGTGTTAGCGTACGCGTTAGGGTACGGGTTAGTGTACGTGTTAGGATTAGGGTACGGTTTAGGGTAAGGCTTCGCCTAAGGGTTAGGGTTAGGCTTAGGGAACGGGTACGGGTTAGGGTACAGGTTAGGTTATGACAACGGTTTTGGGTTAGCGTACGTATTAGCGCACGGGTTAGGGTTAGTGTACGGGTCAGGATTAGGGTACGGGTTAGGGTAAGGCTTTGGGTAAGGATTAGGGTTAGTGTTAGGGTTAGGCAAAGGGTACGGTTAGGGTACAGGTCCCGGTAGGACAAAGGTTTAGGTTTAGCGTACGTGGTAGTGTATGGGTTAGTGTTAGTGTACAGGTTAGGGTTACGTGACGGTTTAGGGTAAGGATACAGGTAAGAGTTAGGTTTAGGGTTAGGGTTAGGCGTAGGGAACAGGCATGGACTATGGTACAGGTTAGATTACGACAAGGGTTTAGGGTTAGCGTACGTGTTAGGGGACGGGTTACTGTTAGTGTACGGGTTAGCATTAGGGTACGGGTTAGGGTAAGGTTTCGGATAAAGGTTAGGGTTAGGATTAGGGTTAGGGTAAGGGGATGGGTACAGGTCAGGGTACGACAATGGGTATGGGTTAGCGTTAGTGTTAGGATTAGGTTATGGGTTAGGGTAAGGGTTCGGGTAAGTGTTAGGTTTAGGGTTACGGTTGGGGTTAGGATTAGGGAACAGGTACGGTTTAGGGTACCGTTTAGGGTATGACAACGGTTTAGGGTTAGCGTATGTGGTAGGTGTCGGGCAGTGTTATTGTACGTGTTAGGATAAGGGTACGGGTTAGGGTAAGGCTTCGGGTAAGGGTTAGAGTTCGGGTTTGTTTTGGGCAATGGGTATGGTTTATGGTACACGTTAGGGTACGACAAATGTTTAGGGTTAGCATATGCGTTAGGGTATGGGTTAGTGTTTGTTAGTTGACGGGTTAGGATAAGGCTTCGGGTAAGGGTTAGGTTTAGGGAATGGGTACGGTTTAGGGTACGACAATGGTTTACGTTTAGCGTACGGGTTAGTGTTAGTGTATGGGTTAGGATTAAGGTATGGGTTAGGGTAAGGCTTCGGGTTAGGGAGCGGGCACGGTTTAGGGTACAGGTTAGGGTACGACAACGGTTTAGTGTTAGTATCCGTGTTAGTGTACGGGTTAGGATTAGTGTACGGGTTATATTAAGGCTTCGGGTAACGTTTAGGTTTAGGGTTTGGGTTAGCATTAGGGTTAGGGTGAGGGAAAGGGTACCTTTTAGGGTACAGGTTAGGGTACGACAGCGTGTTATTGTTAGCGTAGGTGTTAGTGTGTAACCAGTAGGGTGTAACCATTAGGGTGTAACCAGTAGTTAGTGTTAGTGTACGGGTTAGGAGTAGGGTACGGGTAAGGGTAAGGATTCAGGTAAATGTTAGGTTTAGGGTTACGGTTAGGGTTAGGGTTATGGAACGGTTGCGGTTTAGGGTACAGTTTAGGGTACGACAACAGTTTAGGGTTCGCCTATGTGTTAGGTGTCGGGGTAGTGTTAGTGTACGGGTTTGGATTAGCGTACTGGTTAGTTTAAGGCTTTGGATAAGGTTTAGGTTAGGGTTAGGGAACGGGTACGGTTCAGGGTTAGGGCTTCAGGGTTAGGGTTAGCGTTAGTGTTAGGGTTAGGGAACGGGTACATTTTAGGGTACACGTTAGGGTATGGCAACAGTTTAGTGTTAGCGTACGTGTTAGGGTAATAGTTAGTGTTTGTTAGTGTACGTGTTAGGATTAGGGTATGGGTTAGGGTAAGGCTTCGGGTAAGGGTTAGGGTTACGGTTAGGGTTTGGGAATGGGTACGGTTTACGGTACAGGATAGTGTACGAAAAAGTTCTAGGGTTACTGTATGTTTAAGTGTATGGGTTAGTTTTAGGGTACGGGTCAGGATTAGGGTACGGGTTAGTGTAAGGCTTCGGGTAAGGGTTAGGTTTAGGGATAGTGTTAGTGTTAGGGAGTGGGTACGGTTTAGGGTACAGGTTAGAGCATGACAACGGTTTAAGTTTACCCTACGTGTTGGGGTACGGGTTAGTGATAGTGTTCTGGTTAGGATTAGGGTAGGGGTTACTGTAAGGCTCTGGGTAAGGTTTAGGGTTAGGGTTAGGTTTCGGGAACTGGTACGGTCTAAAGTACAGGGCTTCGGGTAAGGGTTAGTGAACGGGTACATTTTCGGGTACAGGTTAGGGTACAACAATGATTTAGGGTTAGAATATGTGTTAGGGTACGGGTTAGTGTTAGTGTGCAGGTTAGAATTAGTGTATGTGTTAGGGTAAGGATTCAGGTAAGGTTTAGGGTTAGGGAACGTGTATGATTTAGGGTACAGGTTAGGGTACGAAAACGGTTTAGGGTTAGCGTACGTGTCAGGGTATGGGTTACTGTTAGTGTATAAGTTAGGATTAAGGTACGCGTTAAGGAAAGGCTTCGGGTAAGGTTTAGGGTTAGGGAATGGGTTCGATTTAGGGTACGACAACGCTTTAGGGCTGGCATACGTGTTAGTGTATGCTTTAGGAGTAGGGTGCGGGTTATAGTAAGGCTTCAGGTAAGGGTTAGGTTTAGGGTTTGGGTTAGGGTTAGGGGACTGGGACGGGGACGGTTTAGGGAACAGGTTAGGGTACGCCAACGGTTTAGAGTTAGGGTACGTGTTTGTGTATGGGATAGTGTTAGTGTACGGGTTAGGATTAGGTTACGGGTTAGGGTAAGGCTTCGGTTAAGGTTTAGGGTTCGAGTTAAGGTAAGTGTTAGGGAAATGGTACGTTTTAGGGTACAGGTTAACTGTACGAGAAAGGTTTATGGTTAGTGTACGTGTTAGGGTAAGGCTTAGGGTAGGGTTTAGGGTACATGTTAGGGTATGACAATGGGTTAGATTTAGGGTATGTGTTACGGTACCGGTTAGTGTTAGCGTATGAGTTAGATTAGGGTACTGTTTAGGGTAAGGCTTAGATTAAGGGTTTGGTTTATGGTCAGGGTTAGGTTTAGGGTACGGGTTTGTTTCAGGGTAGAGGTTACGTGTCGAAAAGAGGTTCGTGTTAGGGTACATGTTAGTTTGCGTGTTAGTGTACGGGTTAGGATTAGGGTACCGTTTAGTGTTAGGGTTAGGATTAGGGATAGGGTCAGGGAACGGGTGAATTGCAGTGCTCCTGTGCTCCGTACAAAACGATGGAAATTTCAAATGGAAGTATTAGAAACCTCTTATTTTACCCGAGCCTTATACACTGCTGTATGTTAATTACAGTTTGGCTCACACATGTGTTCATTGAAGTTACAATGTTCTGTATTTCTGTTACTGATCCTCCAGAGTGGGCCGCAACAAGGCTCCCCTTGCCCAGTGTCATTGGAGCCAACAGATCGAGACTGAGTTTGGTTCAGAAGCAAGGGAAACTTTATAGTTTGTTCAGAGAATGGAGAGATGAGAGCGTGCACTCCCACGCGGGCTGTGGGCTGGGCTGGGCTGGGCTGCTGTGTAGGGATCCCAGGAGCGTCAGCGGGAGGGAGGGGGCGGAGCTCTCGAGGGCCGGGTTGGCTGCAGCTGGGGCTGTATGTCCCAGCGTCTGCATGGGGCCCCGGGACGTGAAGTGTCGACCCAGCGATTCTGTACTAGGAAATCGGGTCTGAAGTGCCGGGTGAGGGACCGCTGCACGCTGAACCCTAGGAGAACGTGAAATTAGACAAAGCACAAAGGAAAAAAAGGTTAGACTTTATTTTATTGCCCAGAGTCTACTTTGATCTCCCACGAGTTTTTCATGGGCTTTGCCGATGACAAACCCCTCCTCTTCCTTTTGTCCCATTCCTCATTATTGGGGCGCTGTGGGTGCAGACACCTCTTCTGTCACTGCTTCGTGCTAAGTTGGGAGTCCTCATACTCAGGGGAAGGGGCAGAACTTCTCTCCAGCAGCCTCGTGGTGTGGTTGATGGTCCCCAGGCTTCCTGCCTCACTGCTCATTCACCTGAGCACCAGCATTGGAAGTCTTATAGATTTTAATAACCTTTAAGGGTCCAGGAAAGAGATGCACAGAGACACTAGGGGGGCCGTTTTTACCCCGCCCCACATTTGTTCGACCACCTTAGGCTGACGGTTTCTGCCAGCGTAGTTGCTCTGACCAGTAGTCTGTGCTTTCTTCAATTAGGCCCCTGAATTAACGTACAAACAGCACCAGATGTCAGAGCCCTGCCTGCTCAACAGCAAGACAGTCCAGGGCCGGTGGTGATCCAGGACCATGACGGCCACTGAGTCAACGGCCTTTTCAAGTAGCCGGGAGTCCTGCCGGTCTCATTGGCTGCTGTCACCGCGGTGTCTGTAGGCTTTTCTATGGTGACACCGTGATATACGGTTACCCCGCCAAGCTTATTAGCTCACCTCTGGGTGCAGTACGTCCTGCAAGCAGTAGACTCCTCCCTTGGGGCACACTCTTGTTGCTTTCTGAGAGAAACTCCAGGTCAAGTGATGGTCACACGAGTCGTCATGGGGACCCATTGCCCCCGGTTGTCTCTCTGGATGTTAGAGTTGGAGGGCCTCCTCACTCGAGGTCAGTGTGCCCAGGGAGCGACCCCTGCAACTTCAGGGCATGGTGGGTGGTTAGGAACACCACGTGGGGTCCTTTTCCCTTCGGAGTGAGCTGGCCTTGCGGGCTGCTGAATTCCACGTTTTTAGATACCCCCAGTACCCTAGCGGGATGGGGCGGCGGGCCAAGCCCTTGGTGACCATAGTTTATCCTACCTGAAGGGCATTCCTGTGTTGTTCCATTTCAAGTGGTCCCAGTTTTTGCACTAATACTCCAAGGGTGATTCACCTTCTATGGTGACGTAAAGGTCAAAGGGTTTAGCTAAATTAGGGAGTTCCAGGGCAAGGGTCTGAATTGACTGCTCTTTCCATTCTTGAAAGGCCGCTTCTGGATTCTATTCGAAAGGATCATCAATTTTTCCTTTCAGTGTTTCATATAGAGGCCCAGCTATTAGAGTGTATTTACGGATCCAGATGCAGCAAACCCCGGCTTCCCCAGGAACCCCTAGGCTGTCTTCTAGTTTTAGAAGGAGTAAGGCTGCAAATGGCTTCTTCCCTTTCCTGGGAGGGGTGCTCCAACCTTCTGTGAGAATGAAGCCCAGGCAGGTCACCTTAGTCTATGATATTTGAGCCTTTTACTTGGACGCCCTCTATCTTTTATTCCCTAGGGAGTTCAGAGTCCTCCTTAGTGGGGCAGGCGATCAGAATGTCATCTGCCTATTGAAGGAGGGCTCCCTTTTCCAGAGATAGAACTTTTAAGTGTTTAGCTAACGTTTCCCAAAAGATCGTGTGGGAATTTTTGAAGCCTTGGGGGAGGACGGCCCAGCCGTTTTGTTTTTGTTGTATGTTGAGGTCTGCCACTCAGAAGCCGAAATTGCTTGTGACGCTGGGACTAATGGAATACAGAAGAAGGCACCGTTGAAGTCTAATACAGAATATCATGTCCTGGTGGATGGTAGAATGAGCATCAGGGTGTAGGAATTAGGAACTACTGGATGTATATCCTCGGTGGCTTCACTGACTGTCCTGACATCCTTTACCAGGTCCCCAACAGCTCACAGGGCTCTCGTGGTCAGGCCAATAACAGGATATGGAGCTCCTCTTGGCAGGTCCCCTGCAGCCAACAGGGCTCTCATGGTCACCCCCTCCCAGGATATGGAGCTCACCTGGGCCGGTCGCCAGCCTCCCACAGGGCTCTCGTGGTCAGGCACCTCCCAGGATACAGAGCTCCCCTGGGCAGGTACCACGGCAGGGCTGGGCACACAGGATCCGTGCACATAGCCCTCGTTGCAGAGCACCCCCAGCTCAGCTGTCGTTCAGAGCTGACACAGAGCGCCTCAGAGCAGGACTTGAACTAAGAAATAGCAGCTCCGACAGGTCTGTGACCCTGAGCATCACTCTGTGCGGCCTCCCTCCGCCTGGCCTTCCAGAGACTTCCACTGCAGCTGGGGCACCAGGCCTCCCTCTCCCCCCATCAACCTTCCTCTCCCTGACCCCTGGGTTCCTCTCGTTAGGAGAGGGTCTTCTTTAAGTTGCCTCCCACTCATGGGCCAGATAAAATGATTAGAAAACAAGCCAGAGCTGCAGCCCTTTGTCTCTCCTGTCTCTCAGGAGCACACACCTGTTCCTTGGACTTGGAAGGTTCATTTTCTGCAACTGTGAGCCCCTGAGGGGCGAGGATTGGCTGACCTGGGCAGCCTGACCGTGCGGGCCAGCCCTCCCCAGGTGTGCCTGGGTTGAGGTTAATATAAACACCGCTCCAGGCAGCAAGAGCCCCCGCAGCAGTGCCTGACGCCATGTTCTCTGCCCCGTCAGCAGTGTCGGGGCTGGGCTGGTGGGAGGGAGTGAGAGGCCACGGCTTTGTGGGTCGCCCAGTGTGAGTGGGGCTCTGCTGGACTTTCTGCAGGAGCTTCCAGGCTGCCACCTGCTAAAGAAGAGGATGTGTCACCCATACCTGCCACTGGAATTTCTCCCCGGGCAGAGGTGAGGAAGGAAGAAAGCAGTGGGGGCCGGGGCAGGAGCGGTATCTCAGGTAGGGAAATGGAAAGCTTCCAGAAGAGCGCCCAGGGCCAGGACAATCCTAGCTGGCCTGCAGGCACCAAGTCGGCCGGCGTGCTGTCGCCGGTGTGGCTCCATGGTCCTTCCTCTAGGCTTTCAAGTGCTTGTACATATTCAGGTGTTTTACCTGGGGAGGGTGGGAACAATTCAGCAGCAGCTGGCCTGGGGCTCAGCTCACGTTTACTCACAGACGCCTCGGCACGTTCCCCCAGCCTTGCAATGAGCACGCTCCTTGTGGGGGAGCTGCTGACTGCATGGGAGACAATTTCCCACCTCTGACCAACTTCAGAATTGTTTACCACTGGATCAAGTGCCCTGATAGGGTATTCCCGTGTATAACTGTTGGGTTCTTTTTTTTTCTTTTTTCTTTGCTTTTTTGGTTCAAGGTAGAATTTATTGCTCTGTTTTGTATTTATAGATATAAGCATGGAAATAATTCATTCATATAAATACACGTATGAGAAAGGAATAACATTTTTCAGTTTTTTAAAATTTTATTTTTTAAATTTTTAAATTTAATTTTATGTATATTTTTATACAGCAGGTCCTTATTGGTTACCTATTTTATACATATAAATGTATACATGTCAATCTCAATCTCCAAACACCTCTCACCCCACCCCCGATGGCTTTACCCTCTCGGTGTCCATACGTTTGTTCTCTACATCTGTGTCTCTATTTCTGCCCTGCAAACCAGTTCATCTGTACCATTTTTTCTAGGTTCCACATATATGCATTAATATACAAGATTTGTTTTTCACTTTCTGACTTACTTCACTCTGTAGTACAGTCTCTAGATCCGTCAACGTCTCTACAAATGACCCAATTTCATTGCTATTTATGGCTGAATAATATTCGATTTTATATATGAACCACATCTTTCTCCATTCGTCTGTCTCTGGGCATTTATGTTGCTTCCATTACCTGTCTATTGTAAATAGTGCTGCAAAGAATATTGTGGTGAATGTGTCCTTTTGATTTATGATTTTCTCTAGGTATATGTCCAGTAGTGGGATTGCTGGATCCTATGGTAATTCTATTTTAAGATTTTAAGGAACCTCCATACTGTTCTCCATAGTGGCTGTATCAATGTACATTACCACCAATAGTGGAAGAGGGTTCCTTTTCTCCACACCCTCTCCAGCATTTGTTGATTGTAGATTTCCTGACGATGTCCATTCTAACTGGTGTGAGGTGATATCTCATTGTAGTTTCGATTTGCATTTCTCTAACAATTAGTGATGTTGGCTTAGGGTAATTGTTAGGCTTAAGGATAGGGTTACGTTTAGGGAATGGGTGTGCTTTAGGGCACAGGTGAGGGTCCTACAGCGGTTTAGGTTTAGGGCAAGGGTACATGTTAGGGTACGGGTTAGAGTTAGTGTACGGGTTAGGATTAGGGTAGGGGTTAGTGTAAGCCTTCGGGTAAGCGTTTGGTTTAGGGTTAGGGTTAGGGAAAGGGTACGTTTTAGGGTACAGGTTAGGGTACGACAACGGTTTAGGGTTAGCGTACGTGTTAGGGTATGGCTTAGTGTCAGTGTATGGGTGAGGATTAGGGTATGGTTTAGGGTAAGGCTTCGGGCAAGTGTTAGGGTTAGGGTTTCGGTTAGGGTTAGGGAATGGGTACGGTTTAGGGTAGAGGTTAGGGTACGACAATGATGTAGGGTTAGCGTATGTGTTAGGTGTTACGGTTCGGGTTAATGTTACTGTACGGGTTAGGGTTAGAGTACGTGTTAGGTTAAGGCTTCGGGTAAGTGTTAGTGTTAGGATTACGGTTTGGGTTAGGGCACGGGTACGGTTTAGGGTACAGGTTAGTGTATGACAACGGTTTAGTGTTAGCGTACGCGTTAGGGTACGGGTTAGTGTACGTGTTAGGATTAGGGTACGGTTTAGGGTAAGGCTTCGCCTAAGGGTTAGGGTTAGGCTTAGGGAACGGGTACGGGTTAGGGTACAGGTTAGGTTATGACAACGGTTTTGGGTTAGCGTACGTATTAGCGCACGGGTTAGGGTTAGTGTACGGGTCAGGATTAGGGTACGGGTTAGGGTAAGGCTTTGGGTAAGGATTAGGGTTAGTGTTAGGGTTAGGCAAAGGGTACGGTTAGGGTACAGGTCCCGGTAGGACAAAGGTTTAGGTTTAGCGTACGTGGTAGTGTATGGGTTAGTGTTAGTGTACAGGTTAGGGTTACGTGACGGTTTAGGGTAAGGATACAGGTAAGAGTTAGGTTTAGGGTTAGGGTTAGGCGTAGGGAACAGGCATGGACTATGGTACAGGTTAGATTACGACAAGGGTTTAGGGTTAGCGTACGTGTTAGGGGACGGGTTACTGTTAGTGTACGGGTTAGCATTAGGGTACGGGTTAGGGTAAGGTTTCGGATAAAGGTTAGGGTTAGGATTAGGGTTAGGGTAAGGGGATGGGTACAGGTCAGGGTACGACAATGGGTATGGGTTAGCGTTAGTGTTAGGATTAGGTTATGGGTTAGGGTAAGGGTTCGGGTAAGTGTTAGGTTTAGGGTTACGGTTGGGGTTAGGATTAGGGAACAGGTACGGTTTAGGGTACCGTTTAGGGTATGACAACGGTTTAGGGTTAGCGTATGTGGTAGGTGTCGGGCAGTGTTATTGTACGTGTTAGGATAAGGGTACGGGTTAGGGTAAGGCTTCGGGTAAGGGTTAGAGTTCGGGTTTGTTTTGGGCAATGGGTATGGTTTATGGTACACGTTAGGGTACGACAAATGTTTAGGGTTAGCATATGCGTTAGGGTATGGGTTAGTGTTTGTTAGTTGACGGGTTAGGATAAGGCTTCGGGTAAGGGTTAGGTTTAGGGAATGGGTACGGTTTAGGGTACGACAATGGTTTACGTTTAGCGTACGGGTTAGTGTTAGTGTATGGGTTAGGATTAAGGTATGGGTTAGGGTAAGGCTTCGGGTTAGGGAGCGGGCACGGTTTAGGGTACAGGTTAGGGTACGACAACGGTTTAGTGTTAGTATCCGTGTTAGTGTACGGGTTAGGATTAGTGTACGGGTTATATTAAGGCTTCGGGTAACGTTTAGGTTTAGGGTTTGGGTTAGCATTAGGGTTAGGGTGAGGGAAAGGGTACCTTTTAGGGTACAGGTTAGGGTACGACAGCGTGTTATTGTTAGCGTAGGTGTTAGTGTGTAACCAGTAGGGTGTAACCATTAGGGTGTAACCAGTAGTTAGTGTTAGTGTACGGGTTAGGAGTAGGGTACGGGTAAGGGTAAGGATTCAGGTAAATGTTAGGTTTAGGGTTACGGTTAGGGTTAGGGTTATGGAACGGTTGCGGTTTAGGGTACAGTTTAGGGTACGACAACAGTTTAGGGTTCGCCTATGTGTTAGGTGTCGGGGTAGTGTTAGTGTACGGGTTTGGATTAGCGTACTGGTTAGTTTAAGGCTTTGGATAAGGTTTAGGTTAGGGTTAGGGAACGGGTACGGTTCAGGGTTAGGGCTTCAGGGTTAGGGTTAGCGTTAGTGTTAGGGTTAGGGAACGGGTACATTTTAGGGTACACGTTAGGGTATGGCAACAGTTTAGTGTTAGCGTACGTGTTAGGGTAATAGTTAGTGTTTGTTAGTGTACGTGTTAGGATTAGGGTATGGGTTAGGGTAAGGCTTCGGGTAAGGGTTAGGGTTACGGTTAGGGTTTGGGAATGGGTACGGTTTACGGTACAGGATAGTGTACGAAAAAGTTCTAGGGTTACTGTATGTTTAAGTGTATGGGTTAGTTTTAGGGTACGGGTCAGGATTAGGGTACGGGTTAGTGTAAGGCTTCGGGTAAGGGTTAGGTTTAGGGATAGTGTTAGTGTTAGGGAGTGGGTACGGTTTAGGGTACAGGTTAGAGCATGACAACGGTTTAAGTTTACCCTACGTGTTGGGGTACGGGTTAGTGATAGTGTTCTGGTTAGGATTAGGGTAGGGGTTACTGTAAGGCTCTGGGTAAGGTTTAGGGTTAGGGTTAGGTTTCGGGAACTGGTACGGTCTAAAGTACAGGGCTTCGGGTAAGGGTTAGTGAACGGGTACATTTTCGGGTACAGGTTAGGGTACAACAATGATTTAGGGTTAGAATATGTGTTAGGGTACGGGTTAGTGTTAGTGTGCAGGTTAGAATTAGTGTATGTGTTAGGGTAAGGATTCAGGTAAGGTTTAGGGTTAGGGAACGTGTATGATTTAGGGTACAGGTTAGGGTACGAAAACGGTTTAGGGTTAGCGTACGTGTCAGGGTATGGGTTACTGTTAGTGTATAAGTTAGGATTAAGGTACGCGTTAAGGAAAGGCTTCGGGTAAGGTTTAGGGTTAGGGAATGGGTTCGATTTAGGGTACGACAACGCTTTAGGGCTGGCATACGTGTTAGTGTATGCTTTAGGAGTAGGGTGCGGGTTATAGTAAGGCTTCAGGTAAGGGTTAGGTTTAGGGTTTGGGTTAGGGTTAGGGGACTGGGACGGGGACGGTTTAGGGAACAGGTTAGGGTACGCCAACGGTTTAGAGTTAGGGTACGTGTTTGTGTATGGGATAGTGTTAGTGTACGGGTTAGGATTAGGTTACGGGTTAGGGTAAGGCTTCGGTTAAGGTTTAGGGTTCGAGTTAAGGTAAGTGTTAGGGAAATGGTACGTTTTAGGGTACAGGTTAACTGTACGAGAAAGGTTTATGGTTAGTGTACGTGTTAGGGTAAGGCTTAGGGTAGGGTTTAGGGTACATGTTAGGGTATGACAATGGGTTAGATTTAGGGTATGTGTTACGGTACCGGTTAGTGTTAGCGTATGAGTTAGATTAGGGTACTGTTTAGGGTAAGGCTTAGATTAAGGGTTTGGTTTATGGTCAGGGTTAGGTTTAGGGTACGGGTTTGTTTCAGGGTAGAGGTTACGTGTCGAAAAGAGGTTCGTGTTAGGGTACATGTTAGTTTGCGTGTTAGTGTACGGGTTAGGATTAGGGTACCGTTTAGTGTTAGGGTTAGGATTAGGGATAGGGTCAGGGAACGGGTGAATTGCAGTGCTCCTGTGCTCCGTACAAAACGATGGAAATTTCAAATGGAAGTATTAGAAACCTCTTATTTTACCCGAGCCTTATACACTGCTGTATGTTAATTACAGTTTGGCTCACACATGTGTTCATTGAAGTTACAATGTTCTGTATTTCTGTTACTGATCCTCCAGAGTGGGCCGCAACAAGGCTCCCCTTGCCCAGTGTCATTGGAGCCAACAGATCGAGACTGAGTTTGGTTCAGAAGCAAGGGAAACTTTATAGTTTGTTCAGAGAATGGAGAGATGAGAGCGTGCACTCCCACGCGGGCTGTGGGCTGGGCTGGGCTGGGCTGCTGTGTAGGGATCCCAGGAGCGTCAGCGGGAGGGAGGGGGCGGAGCTCTCGAGGGCCGGGTTGGCTGCAGCTGGGGCTGTATGTCCCAGCGTCTGCATGGGGCCCCGGGACGTGAAGTGTCGACCCAGCGATTCTGTACTAGGAAATCGGGTCTGAAGTGCCGGGTGAGGGACCGCTGCACGCTGAACCCTAGGAGAACGTGAAATTAGACAAAGCACAAAGGAAAAAAAGGTTAGACTTTATTTTATTGCCCAGAGTCTACTTTGATCTCCCACGAGTTTTTCATGGGCTTTGCCGATGACAAACCCCTCCTCTTCCTTTTGTCCCATTCCTCATTATTGGGGCGCTGTGGGTGCAGACACCTCTTCTGTCACTGCTTCGTGCTAAGTTGGGAGTCCTCATACTCAGGGGAAGGGGCAGAACTTCTCTCCAGCAGCCTCGTGGTGTGGTTGATGGTCCCCAGGCTTCCTGCCTCACTGCTCATTCACCTGAGCACCAGCATTGGAAGTCTTATAGATTTTAATAACCTTTAAGGGTCCAGGAAAGAGATGCACAGAGACACTAGGGGGGCCGTTTTTACCCCGCCCCACATTTGTTCGACCACCTTAGGCTGACGGTTTCTGCCAGCGTAGTTGCTCTGACCAGTAGTCTGTGCTTTCTTCAATTAGGGCCCTGAATTAACGTACAAACAGCACCAGATGTCAGAGCCCTGCCTGCTCAACAGCAAGACAGTCCAGGGCCGGTGGTGATCCAGGACCATGACGGCCACTGAGTCAACGGCCTTTTCAAGTAGCCGGGAGTCCTGCCGGTCTCATTGGCTGCTGTCACCGCGGTGTCTGTAGGCTTTTCTATGGTGACACCGTGATATACGGTTACCCCGCCAAGCTTATTAGCTCACCTCTGGGTGCAGTACGTCCTGCAAGCAGTAGACTCCTCCCTTGGGGCACACTCTTGTTGCTTTCTGAGAGAAACTCCAGGTCAAGTGATGGTCACACGAGTCGTCATGGGGACCCATTGCCCCCGGTTGTCTCTCTGGATGTTAGAGTTGGAGGGCCTCCTCACTCGAGGTCAGTGTGCCCAGGGAGCGACCCCTGCAACTTCAGGGCATGGTGGGTGGTTAGGAACACCACGTGGGGTCCTTTTCCCTTCGGAGTGAGCTGGCCTTGCGGGCTGCTGAATTCCACGTTTTTAGATACCCCCAGTACCCTAGCGGGATGGGGCGGCGGGCCAAGCCCTTGGTGACCATAGTTTATCCTACCTGAAGGGCATTCCTGTGTTGTTCCATTTCAAGTGGTCCCAGTTTTTGCACTAATACTCCAAGGGTGATTCACCTTCTATGGTGACGTAAAGGTCAAAGGGTTTAGCTAAATTAGGGAGTTCCAGGGCAAGGGTCTGAATTGACTGCTCTTTCCATTCTTGAAAGGCCGCTTCTGGATTCTATTCGAAAGGATCATCAATTTTTCCTTTCAGTGTTTCATATAGAGGCCCAGCTATTAGAGTGTATTTACGGATCCAGATGCAGCAAACCCCGGCTTCCCCAGGAACCCCTAGGCTGTCTTCTAGTTTTAGAAGGAGTAAGGCTGCAAATGGCTTCTTCCCTTTCCTGGGAGGGGTGCTCCAACCTTCTGTGAGAATGAAGCCCAGGCAGGTCACCTTAGTCTATGATATTTGAGCCTTTTACTTGGACGCCCTCTATCTTTTATTCCCTAGGGAGTTCAGAGTCCTCCTTAGTGGGGCAGGCGATCAGAATGTCATCTGCCTATTGAAGGAGGGCTCCCTTTTCCAGAGATAGAACTTTTAAGTGTTTAGCTAACGTTTCCCAAAAGATCGTGTGGGAATTTTTGAAGCCTTGGGGGAGGACGGCCCAGCCGTTTTGTTTTTGTTGTATGTTGAGGTCTGCCACTCAGAAGCCGAAATTGCTTGTGACGCTGGGACTAATGGAATACAGAAGAAGGCACCGTTGAAGTCTAATACAGAATATCATGTCCTGGTGGATGGTAGAATGAGCATCAGGGTGTAGGAATTAGGAACTACTGGATGTATATCCTCGGTGGCTTCACTGACTGTCCTGACATCCTTTACCAGGTCCCCAACAGCTCACAGGGCTCTCGTGGTCAGGCCAATAACAGGATATGGAGCTCCTCTTGGCAGGTCCCCTGCAGCCAACAGGGCTCTCATGGTCACCCCCTCCCAGGATATGGAGCTCACCTGGGCCGGTCGCCAGCCTCCCACAGGGCTCTCGTGGTCAGGCACCTCCCAGGATACAGAGCTCCCCTGGGCAGGTACCACGGCAGGGCTGGGCACACAGGATCCGTGCACATAGCCCTCGTTGCAGAGCACCCCCAGCTCAGCTGTCGTTCAGAGCTGACACAGAGCGCCTCAGAGCAGGACTTGAACTAAGAAATAGCAGCTCCGACAGGTCTGTGACCCTGAGCATCACTCTGTGCGGCCTCCCTCCGCCTGGCCTTCCAGAGACTTCCACTGCAGCTGGGGCACCAGGCCTCCCTCTCCCCCCATCAACCTTCCTCTCCCTGACCCCTGGGTTCCTCTCGTTAGGAGAGGGTCTTCTTTAAGTTGCCTCCCACTCATGGGCCAGATAAAATGATTAGAAAACAAGCCAGAGCTGCAGCCCTTTGTCTCTCCTGTCTCTCAGGAGCACACACCTGTTCCTTGGACTTGGAAGGTTCATTTTCTGCAACTGTGAGCCCCTGAGGGGCGAGGATTGGCTGACCTGGGCAGCCTGACCGTGCGGGCCAGCCCTCCCCAGGTGTGCCTGGGTTGAGGTTAATATAAACACCGCTCCAGGCAGCAAGAGCCCCCGCAGCAGTGCCTGACGCCATGTTCTCTGCCCCGTCAGCAGTGTCGGGGCTGGGCTGGTGGGAGGGAGTGAGAGGCCACGGCTTTGTGGGTCGCCCAGTGTGAGTGGGGCTCTGCTGGACTTTCTGCAGGAGCTTCCAGGCTGCCACCTGCTAAAGAAGAGGATGTGTCACCCATACCTGCCACTGGAATTTCTCCCCGGGCAGAGGTGAGGAAGGAAGAAAGCAGTGGGGGCCGGGGCAGGAGCGGTATCTCAGGTAGGGAAATGGAAAGCTTCCAGAAGAGCGCCCAGGGCCAGGACAATCCTAGCTGGCCTGCAGGCACCAAGTCGGCCGGCGTGCTGTCGCCGGTGTGGCTCCATGGTCCTTCCTCTAGGCTTTCAAGTGCTTGTACATATTCAGGTGTTTTACCTGGGGAGGGTGGGAACAATTCAGCAGCAGCTGGCCTGGGGCTCAGCTCACGTTTACTCACAGACGCCTCGGCACGTTCCCCCAGCCTTGCAATGAGCACGCTCCTTGTGGGGGAGCTGCTGACTGCATGGGAGACAATTTCCCACCTCTGACCAACTTCAGAATTGTTTACCACTGGATCAAGTGCCCTGATAGGGTATTCCCGTGTATAACTGTTGGGTTCTTTTTTTTTCTTTTTTCTTTGCTTTTTTGGTTCAAGGTAGAATTTATTGCTCTGTTTTGTATTTATAGATATAAGCATGGAAATAATTCATTCATATAAATACACGTATGAGAAAGGAATAACATTTTTCAGTTTTTTAAAATTTTATTTTTTAAATTTTTAAATTTAATTTTATGTATATTTTTATACAGCAGGTCCTTATTGGTTACCTATTTTATACATATAAATGTATACATGTCAATCTCAATCTCCAAACACCTCTCACCCCACCCCCGATGGCTTTACCCTCTCGGTGTCCATACGTTTGTTCTCTACATCTGTGTCTCTATTTCTGCCCTGCAAACCAGTTCATCTGTACCATTTTTTCTAGGTTCCACATATATGCATTAATATACAAGATTTGTTTTTCACTTTCTGACTTACTTCACTCTGTAGTACAGTCTCTAGATCCGTCAACGTCTCTACAAATGACCCAATTTCATTGCTATTTATGGCTGAATAATATTCGATTTTATATATGAACCACATCTTTCTCCATTCGTCTGTCTCTGGGCATTTATGTTGCT
Source organism: Delphinapterus leucas (assembly GCF_059928025.1). Taxonomy (NCBI): domain Eukaryota; kingdom Metazoa; phylum Chordata; class Mammalia; order Artiodactyla; family Monodontidae; genus Delphinapterus; species Delphinapterus leucas. The sequence continues at coordinate 13,260,754 of NW_028322242.1, read as the reverse complement.
TCCATTACCTGTCTATTGTAAATAGTGCTGCAAAGAATATTGTGGTGAATGTGTCCTTTTGATTTATGATTTTCTCTAGGTATATGTCCAGTAGTGGGATTGCTGGATCCTATGGTAATTCTATTTTAAGATTTTAAGGAACCTCCATACTGTTCTCCATAGTGGCTGTATCAATGTACATTACCACCAATAGTGGAAGAGGGTTCCTTTTCTCCACACCCTCTCCAGCATTTGTTGATTGTAGATTTCCTGACGATGTCCATTCTAACTGGTGTGAGGTGATATCTCATTGTAGTTTCGATTTGCATTTCTCTAACAATTAGTGATGTTGGCTTAGGGTAATTGTTAGGCTTAAGGATAGGGTTACGTTTAGGGAATGGGTGTGCTTTAGGGCACAGGTGAGGGTCCTACAGCGGTTTAGGTTTAGGGCAAGGGTACATGTTAGGGTACGGGTTAGAGTTAGTGTACGGGTTAGGATTAGGGTAGGGGTTAGTGTAAGCCTTCGGGTAAGCGTTTGGTTTAGGGTTAGGGTTAGGGAAAGGGTACGTTTTAGGGTACAGGTTAGGGTACGACAACGGTTTAGGGTTAGCGTACGTGTTAGGGTATGGCTTAGTGTCAGTGTATGGGTGAGGATTAGGGTATGGTTTAGGGTAAGGCTTCGGGCAAGTGTTAGGGTTAGGGTTTCGGTTAGGGTTAGGGAATGGGTACGGTTTAGGGTAGAGGTTAGGGTACGACAATGATGTAGGGTTAGCGTATGTGTTAGGTGTTACGGTTCGGGTTAATGTTACTGTACGGGTTAGGGTTAGAGTACGTGTTAGGTTAAGGCTTCGGGTAAGTGTTAGTGTTAGGATTACGGTTTGGGTTAGGGCACGGGTACGGTTTAGGGTACAGGTTAGTGTATGACAACGGTTTAGTGTTAGCGTACGCGTTAGGGTACGGGTTAGTGTACGTGTTAGGATTAGGGTACGGTTTAGGGTAAGGCTTCGCCTAAGGGTTAGGGTTAGGCTTAGGGAACGGGTACGGGTTAGGGTACAGGTTAGGTTATGACAACGGTTTTGGGTTAGCGTACGTATTAGCGCACGGGTTAGGGTTAGTGTACGGGTCAGGATTAGGGTACGGGTTAGGGTAAGGCTTTGGGTAAGGATTAGGGTTAGTGTTAGGGTTAGGCAAAGGGTACGGTTAGGGTACAGGTCCCGGTAGGACAAAGGTTTAGGTTTAGCGTACGTGGTAGTGTATGGGTTAGTGTTAGTGTACAGGTTAGGGTTACGTGACGGTTTAGGGTAAGGATACAGGTAAGAGTTAGGTTTAGGGTTAGGGTTAGGCGTAGGGAACAGGCATGGACTATGGTACAGGTTAGATTACGACAAGGGTTTAGGGTTAGCGTACGTGTTAGGGGACGGGTTACTGTTAGTGTACGGGTTAGCATTAGGGTACGGGTTAGGGTAAGGTTTCGGATAAAGGTTAGGGTTAGGATTAGGGTTAGGGTAAGGGGATGGGTACAGGTCAGGGTACGACAATGGGTATGGGTTAGCGTTAGTGTTAGGATTAGGTTATGGGTTAGGGTAAGGGTTCGGGTAAGTGTTAGGTTTAGGGTTACGGTTGGGGTTAGGATTAGGGAACAGGTACGGTTTAGGGTACCGTTTAGGGTATGACAACGGTTTAGGGTTAGCGTATGTGGTAGGTGTCGGGCAGTGTTATTGTACGTGTTAGGATAAGGGTACGGGTTAGGGTAAGGCTTCGGGTAAGGGTTAGAGTTCGGGTTTGTTTTGGGCAATGGGTATGGTTTATGGTACACGTTAGGGTACGACAAATGTTTAGGGTTAGCATATGCGTTAGGGTATGGGTTAGTGTTTGTTAGTTGACGGGTTAGGATAAGGCTTCGGGTAAGGGTTAGGTTTAGGGAATGGGTACGGTTTAGGGTACGACAATGGTTTACGTTTAGCGTACGGGTTAGTGTTAGTGTATGGGTTAGGATTAAGGTATGGGTTAGGGTAAGGCTTCGGGTTAGGGAGCGGGCACGGTTTAGGGTACAGGTTAGGGTACGACAACGGTTTAGTGTTAGTATCCGTGTTAGTGTACGGGTTAGGATTAGTGTACGGGTTATATTAAGGCTTCGGGTAACGTTTAGGTTTAGGGTTTGGGTTAGCATTAGGGTTAGGGTGAGGGAAAGGGTACCTTTTAGGGTACAGGTTAGGGTACGACAGCGTGTTATTGTTAGCGTAGGTGTTAGTGTGTAACCAGTAGGGTGTAACCATTAGGGTGTAACCAGTAGTTAGTGTTAGTGTACGGGTTAGGAGTAGGGTACGGGTAAGGGTAAGGATTCAGGTAAATGTTAGGTTTAGGGTTACGGTTAGGGTTAGGGTTATGGAACGGTTGCGGTTTAGGGTACAGTTTAGGGTACGACAACAGTTTAGGGTTCGCCTATGTGTTAGGTGTCGGGGTAGTGTTAGTGTACGGGTTTGGATTAGCGTACTGGTTAGTTTAAGGCTTTGGATAAGGTTTAGGTTAGGGTTAGGGAACGGGTACGGTTCAGGGTTAGGGCTTCAGGGTTAGGGTTAGCGTTAGTGTTAGGGTTAGGGAACGGGTACATTTTAGGGTACACGTTAGGGTATGGCAACAGTTTAGTGTTAGCGTACGTGTTAGGGTAATAGTTAGTGTTTGTTAGTGTACGTGTTAGGATTAGGGTATGGGTTAGGGTAAGGCTTCGGGTAAGGGTTAGGGTTACGGTTAGGGTTTGGGAATGGGTACGGTTTACGGTACAGGATAGTGTACGAAAAAGTTCTAGGGTTACTGTATGTTTAAGTGTATGGGTTAGTTTTAGGGTACGGGTCAGGATTAGGGTACGGGTTAGTGTAAGGCTTCGGGTAAGGGTTAGGTTTAGGGATAGTGTTAGTGTTAGGGAGTGGGTACGGTTTAGGGTACAGGTTAGAGCATGACAACGGTTTAAGTTTACCCTACGTGTTGGGGTACGGGTTAGTGATAGTGTTCTGGTTAGGATTAGGGTAGGGGTTACTGTAAGGCTCTGGGTAAGGTTTAGGGTTAGGGTTAGGTTTCGGGAACTGGTACGGTCTAAAGTACAGGGCTTCGGGTAAGGGTTAGTGAACGGGTACATTTTCGGGTACAGGTTAGGGTACAACAATGATTTAGGGTTAGAATATGTGTTAGGGTACGGGTTAGTGTTAGTGTGCAGGTTAGAATTAGTGTATGTGTTAGGGTAAGGATTCAGGTAAGGTTTAGGGTTAGGGAACGTGTATGATTTAGGGTACAGGTTAGGGTACGAAAACGGTTTAGGGTTAGCGTACGTGTCAGGGTATGGGTTACTGTTAGTGTATAAGTTAGGATTAAGGTACGCGTTAAGGAAAGGCTTCGGGTAAGGTTTAGGGTTAGGGAATGGGTTCGATTTAGGGTACGACAACGCTTTAGGGCTGGCATACGTGTTAGTGTATGCTTTAGGAGTAGGGTGCGGGTTATAGTAAGGCTTCAGGTAAGGGTTAGGTTTAGGGTTTGGGTTAGGGTTAGGGGACTGGGACGGGGACGGTTTAGGGAACAGGTTAGGGTACGCCAACGGTTTAGAGTTAGGGTACGTGTTTGTGTATGGGATAGTGTTAGTGTACGGGTTAGGATTAGGTTACGGGTTAGGGTAAGGCTTCGGTTAAGGTTTAGGGTTCGAGTTAAGGTAAGTGTTAGGGAAATGGTACGTTTTAGGGTACAGGTTAACTGTACGAGAAAGGTTTATGGTTAGTGTACGTGTTAGGGTAAGGCTTAGGGTAGGGTTTAGGGTACATGTTAGGGTATGACAATGGGTTAGATTTAGGGTATGTGTTACGGTACCGGTTAGTGTTAGCGTATGAGTTAGATTAGGGTACTGTTTAGGGTAAGGCTTAGATTAAGGGTTTGGTTTATGGTCAGGGTTAGGTTTAGGGTACGGGTTTGTTTCAGGGTAGAGGTTACGTGTCGAAAAGAGGTTCGTGTTAGGGTACATGTTAGTTTGCGTGTTAGTGTACGGGTTAGGATTAGGGTACCGTTTAGTGTTAGGGTTAGGATTAGGGATAGGGTCAGGGAACGGGTGAATTGCAGTGCTCCTGTGCTCCGTACAAAACGATGGAAATTTCAAATGGAAGTATTAGAAACCTCTTATTTTACCCGAGCCTTATACACTGCTGTATGTTAATTACAGTTTGGCTCACACATGTGTTCATTGAAGTTACAATGTTCTGTATTTCTGTTACTGATCCTCCAGAGTGGGCCGCAACAAGGCTCCCCTTGCCCAGTGTCATTGGAGCCAACAGATCGAGACTGAGTTTGGTTCAGAAGCAAGGGAAACTTTATAGTTTGTTCAGAGAATGGAGAGATGAGAGCGTGCACTCCCACGCGGGCTGTGGGCTGGGCTGGGCTGGGCTGCTGTGTAGGGATCCCAGGAGCGTCAGCGGGAGGGAGGGGGCGGAGCTCTCGAGGGCCGGGTTGGCTGCAGCTGGGGCTGTATGTCCCAGCGTCTGCATGGGGCCCCGGGACGTGAAGTGTCGACCCAGCGATTCTGTACTAGGAAATCGGGTCTGAAGTGCCGGGTGAGGGACCGCTGCACGCTGAACCCTAGGAGAACGTGAAATTAGACAAAGCACAAAGGAAAAAAAGGTTAGACTTTATTTTATTGCCCAGAGTCTACTTTGATCTCCCACGAGTTTTTCATGGGCTTTGCCGATGACAAACCCCTCCTCTTCCTTTTGTCCCATTCCTCATTATTGGGGCGCTGTGGGTGCAGACACCTCTTCTGTCACTGCTTCGTGCTAAGTTGGGAGTCCTCATACTCAGGGGAAGGGGCAGAACTTCTCTCCAGCAGCCTCGTGGTGTGGTTGATGGTCCCCAGGCTTCCTGCCTCACTGCTCATTCACCTGAGCACCAGCATTGGAAGTCTTATAGATTTTAATAACCTTTAAGGGTCCAGGAAAGAGATGCACAGAGACACTAGGGGGGCCGTTTTTACCCCGCCCCACATTTGTTCGACCACCTTAGGCTGACGGTTTCTGCCAGCGTAGTTGCTCTGACCAGTAGTCTGTGCTTTCTTCAATTAGGCCCCTGAATTAACGTACAAACAGCACCAGATGTCAGAGCCCTGCCTGCTCAACAGCAAGACAGTCCAGGGCCGGTGGTGATCCAGGACCATGACGGCCACTGAGTCAACGGCCTTTTCAAGTAGCCGGGAGTCCTGCCGGTCTCATTGGCTGCTGTCACCGCGGTGTCTGTAGGCTTTTCTATGGTGACACCGTGATATACGGTTACCCCGCCAAGCTTATTAGCTCACCTCTGGGTGCAGTACGTCCTGCAAGCAGTAGACTCCTCCCTTGGGGCACACTCTTGTTGCTTTCTGAGAGAAACTCCAGGTCAAGTGATGGTCACACGAGTCGTCATGGGGACCCATTGCCCCCGGTTGTCTCTCTGGATGTTAGAGTTGGAGGGCCTCCTCACTCGAGGTCAGTGTGCCCAGGGAGCGACCCCTGCAACTTCAGGGCATGGTGGGTGGTTAGGAACACCACGTGGGGTCCTTTTCCCTTCGGAGTGAGCTGGCCTTGCGGGCTGCTGAATTCCACGTTTTTAGATACCCCCAGTACCCTAGCGGGATGGGGCGGCGGGCCAAGCCCTTGGTGACCATAGTTTATCCTACCTGAAGGGCATTCCTGTGTTGTTCCATTTCAAGTGGTCCCAGTTTTTGCACTAATACTCCAAGGGTGATTCACCTTCTATGGTGACGTAAAGGTCAAAGGGTTTAGCTAAATTAGGGAGTTCCAGGGCAAGGGTCTGAATTGACTGCTCTTTCCATTCTTGAAAGGCCGCTTCTGGATTCTATTCGAAAGGATCATCAATTTTTCCTTTCAGTGTTTCATATAGAGGCCCAGCTATTAGAGTGTATTTACGGATCCAGATGCAGCAAACCCCGGCTTCCCCAGGAACCCCTAGGCTGTCTTCTAGTTTTAGAAGGAGTAAGGCTGCAAATGGCTTCTTCCCTTTCCTGGGAGGGGTGCTCCAACCTTCTGTGAGAATGAAGCCCAGGCAGGTCACCTTAGTCTATGATATTTGAGCCTTTTACTTGGACGCCCTCTATCTTTTATTCCCTAGGGAGTTCAGAGTCCTCCTTAGTGGGGCAGGCGATCAGAATGTCATCTGCCTATTGAAGGAGGGCTCCCTTTTCCAGAGATAGAACTTTTAAGTGTTTAGCTAACGTTTCCCAAAAGATCGTGTGGGAATTTTTGAAGCCTTGGGGGAGGACGGCCCAGCCGTTTTGTTTTTGTTGTATGTTGAGGTCTGCCACTCAGAAGCCGAAATTGCTTGTGACGCTGGGACTAATGGAATACAGAAGAAGGCACCGTTGAAGTCTAATACAGAATATCATGTCCTGGTGGATGGTAGAATGAGCATCAGGGTGTAGGAATTAGGAACTACTGGATGTATATCCTCGGTGGCTTCACTGACTGTCCTGACATCCTTTACCAGGTCCCCAACAGCTCACAGGGCTCTCGTGGTCAGGCCAATAACAGGATATGGAGCTCCTCTTGGCAGGTCCCCTGCAGCCAACAGGGCTCTCATGGTCACCCCCTCCCAGGATATGGAGCTCACCTGGGCCGGTCGCCAGCCTCCCACAGGGCTCTCGTGGTCAGGCACCTCCCAGGATACAGAGCTCCCCTGGGCAGGTACCACGGCAGGGCTGGGCACACAGGATCCGTGCACATAGCCCTCGTTGCAGAGCACCCCCAGCTCAGCTGTCGTTCAGAGCTGACACAGAGCGCCTCAGAGCAGGACTTGAACTAAGAAATAGCAGCTCCGACAGGTCTGTGACCCTGAGCATCACTCTGTGCGGCCTCCCTCCGCCTGGCCTTCCAGAGACTTCCACTGCAGCTGGGGCACCAGGCCTCCCTCTCCCCCCATCAACCTTCCTCTCCCTGACCCCTGGGTTCCTCTCGTTAGGAGAGGGTCTTCTTTAAGTTGCCTCCCACTCATGGGCCAGATAAAATGATTAGAAAACAAGCCAGAGCTGCAGCCCTTTGTCTCTCCTGTCTCTCAGGAGCACACACCTGTTCCTTGGACTTGGAAGGTTCATTTTCTGCAACTGTGAGCCCCTGAGGGGCGAGGATTGGCTGACCTGGGCAGCCTGACCGTGCGGGCCAGCCCTCCCCAGGTGTGCCTGGGTTGAGGTTAATATAAACACCGCTCCAGGCAGCAAGAGCCCCCGCAGCAGTGCCTGACGCCATGTTCTCTGCCCCGTCAGCAGTGTCGGGGCTGGGCTGGTGGGAGGGAGTGAGAGGCCACGGCTTTGTGGGTCGCCCAGTGTGAGTGGGGCTCTGCTGGACTTTCTGCAGGAGCTTCCAGGCTGCCACCTGCTAAAGAAGAGGATGTGTCACCCATACCTGCCACTGGAATTTCTCCCCGGGCAGAGGTGAGGAAGGAAGAAAGCAGTGGGGGCCGGGGCAGGAGCGGTATCTCAGGTAGGGAAATGGAAAGCTTCCAGAAGAGCGCCCAGGGCCAGGACAATCCTAGCTGGCCTGCAGGCACCAAGTCGGCCGGCGTGCTGTCGCCGGTGTGGCTCCATGGTCCTTCCTCTAGGCTTTCAAGTGCTTGTACATATTCAGGTGTTTTACCTGGGGAGGGTGGGAACAATTCAGCAGCAGCTGGCCTGGGGCTCAGCTCACGTTTACTCACAGACGCCTCGGCACGTTCCCCCAGCCTTGCAATGAGCACGCTCCTTGTGGGGGAGCTGCTGACTGCATGGGAGACAATTTCCCACCTCTGACCAACTTCAGAATTGTTTACCACTGGATCAAGTGCCCTGATAGGGTATTCCCGTGTATAACTGTTGGGTTCTTTTTTTTTCTTTTTTCTTTGCTTTTTTGGTTCAAGGTAGAATTTATTGCTCTGTTTTGTATTTATAGATATAAGCATGGAAATAATTCATTCATATAAATACACGTATGAGAAAGGAATAACATTTTTCAGTTTTTTAAAATTTTATTTTTTAAATTTTTAAATTTAATTTTATGTATATTTTTATACAGCAGGTCCTTATTGGTTACCTATTTTATACATATAAATGTATACATGTCAATCTCAATCTCCAAACACCTCTCACCCCACCCCCGATGGCTTTACCCTCTCGGTGTCCATACGTTTGTTCTCTACATCTGTGTCTCTATTTCTGCCCTGCAAACCAGTTCATCTGTACCATTTTTTCTAGGTTCCACATATATGCATTAATATACAAGATTTGTTTTTCACTTTCTGACTTACTTCACTCTGTAGTACAGTCTCTAGATCCGTCAACGTCTCTACAAATGACCCAATTTCATTGCTATTTATGGCTGAATAATATTCGATTTTATATATGAACCACATCTTTCTCCATTCGTCTGTCTCTGGGCATTTATGTTGCTTCCATTACCTGTCTATTGTAAATAGTGCTGCAAAGAATATTGTGGTGAATGTGTCCTTTTGATTTATGATTTTCTCTAGGTATATGTCCAGTAGTGGGATTGCTGGATCCTATGGTAATTCTATTTTAAGATTTTAAGGAACCTCCATACTGTTCTCCATAGTGGCTGTATCAATGTACATTACCACCAATAGTGGAAGAGGGTTCCTTTTCTCCACACCCTCTCCAGCATTTGTTGATTGTAGATTTCCTGACGATGTCCATTCTAACTGGTGTGAGGTGATATCTCATTGTAGTTTCGATTTGCATTTCTCTAACAATTAGTGATGTTGGCTTAGGGTAATTGTTAGGCTTAAGGATAGGGTTACGTTTAGGGAATGGGTGTGCTTTAGGGCACAGGTGAGGGTCCTACAGCGGTTTAGGTTTAGGGCAAGGGTACATGTTAGGGTACGGGTTAGAGTTAGTGTACGGGTTAGGATTAGGGTAGGGGTTAGTGTAAGCCTTCGGGTAAGCGTTTGGTTTAGGGTTAGGGTTAGGGAAAGGGTACGTTTTAGGGTACAGGTTAGGGTACGACAACGGTTTAGGGTTAGCGTACGTGTTAGGGTATGGCTTAGTGTCAGTGTATGGGTGAGGATTAGGGTATGGTTTAGGGTAAGGCTTCGGGCAAGTGTTAGGGTTAGGGTTTCGGTTAGGGTTAGGGAATGGGTACGGTTTAGGGTAGAGGTTAGGGTACGACAATGATGTAGGGTTAGCGTATGTGTTAGGTGTTACGGTTCGGGTTAATGTTACTGTACGGGTTAGGGTTAGAGTACGTGTTAGGTTAAGGCTTCGGGTAAGTGTTAGTGTTAGGATTACGGTTTGGGTTAGGGCACGGGTACGGTTTAGGGTACAGGTTAGTGTATGACAACGGTTTAGTGTTAGCGTACGCGTTAGGGTACGGGTTAGTGTACGTGTTAGGATTAGGGTACGGTTTAGGGTAAGGCTTCGCCTAAGGGTTAGGGTTAGGCTTAGGGAACGGGTACGGGTTAGGGTACAGGTTAGGTTATGACAACGGTTTTGGGTTAGCGTACGTATTAGCGCACGGGTTAGGGTTAGTGTACGGGTCAGGATTAGGGTACGGGTTAGGGTAAGGCTTTGGGTAAGGATTAGGGTTAGTGTTAGGGTTAGGCAAAGGGTACGGTTAGGGTACAGGTCCCGGTAGGACAAAGGTTTAGGTTTAGCGTACGTGGTAGTGTATGGGTTAGTGTTAGTGTACAGGTTAGGGTTACGTGACGGTTTAGGGTAAGGATACAGGTAAGAGTTAGGTTTAGGGTTAGGGTTAGGCGTAGGGAACAGGCATGGACTATGGTACAGGTTAGATTACGACAAGGGTTTAGGGTTAGCGTACGTGTTAGGGGACGGGTTACTGTTAGTGTACGGGTTAGCATTAGGGTACGGGTTAGGGTAAGGTTTCGGATAAAGGTTAGGGTTAGGATTAGGGTTAGGGTAAGGGGATGGGTACAGGTCAGGGTACGACAATGGGTATGGGTTAGCGTTAGTGTTAGGATTAGGTTATGGGTTAGGGTAAGGGTTCGGGTAAGTGTTAGGTTTAGGGTTACGGTTGGGGTTAGGATTAGGGAACAGGTACGGTTTAGGGTACCGTTTAGGGTATGACAACGGTTTAGGGTTAGCGTATGTGGTAGGTGTCGGGCAGTGTTATTGTACGTGTTAGGATAAGGGTACGGGTTAGGGTAAGGCTTCGGGTAAGGGTTAGAGTTCGGGTTTGTTTTGGGCAATGGGTATGGTTTATGGTACACGTTAGGGTACGACAAATGTTTAGGGTTAGCATATGCGTTAGGGTATGGGTTAGTGTTAGTTGACGGGTTAGGATAAGGCTTCGGGTAAGGGTTAGGTTTAGGGAATGGGTACGGTTTAGGGTACGACAATGGTTTACGTTTAGCGTACGGGTTAGTGTTAGTGTATGGGTTAGGATTAAGGTATGGGTTAGGGTAAGGCTTCGGGTTAGGGAGCGGGCACGGTTTAGGGTACAGGTTAGGGTACGACAACGGTTTAGTGTTAGTATCCGTGTTAGTGTACGGGTTAGGATTAGTGTACGGGTTATATTAAGGCTTCGGGTAACGTTTAGGTTTAGGGTTTGGGTTAGCATTAGGGTTAGGGTGAGGGAAAGGGTACCTTTTAGGGTACAGGTTAGGGTACGACAGCGTGTTATTGTTAGCGTAGGTGTTAGTGTGTAACCAGTAGGGTGTAACCATTAGGGTGTAACCAGTAGTTAGTGTTAGTGTACGGGTTAGGAGTAGGGTACGGGTAAGGGTAAGGATTCAGGTAAATGTTAGGTTTAGGGTTACGGTTAGGGTTAGGGTTATGGAACGGTTGCGGTTTAGGGTACAGTTTAGGGTACGACAACAGTTTAGGGTTCGCCTATGTGTTAGGTGTCGGGGTAGTGTTAGTGTACGGGTTTGGATTAGCGTACTGGTTAGTTTAAGGCTTTGGATAAGGTTTAGGTTAGGGTTAGGGAACGGGTACGGTTCAGGGTTAGGGCTTCAGGGTTAGGGTTAGCGTTAGTGTTAGGGTTAGGGAACGGGTACATTTTAGGGTACACGTTAGGGTATGGCAACAGTTTAGTGTTAGCGTACGTGTTAGGGTAATAGTTAGTGTTTGTTAGTGTACGTGTTAGGATTAGGGTATGGGTTAGGGTAAGGCTTCGGGTAAGGGTTAGGGTTACGGTTAGGGTTTGGGAATGGGTACGGTTTACGGTACAGGATAGTGTACGAAAAAGTTCTAGGGTTACTGTATGTTTAAGTGTATGGGTTAGTTTTAGGGTACGGGTCAGGATTAGGGTACGGGTTAGTGTAAGGCTTCGGGTAAGGGTTAGGTTTAGGGATAGTGTTAGTGTTAGGGAGTGGGTACGGTTTAGGGTACAGGTTAGAGCATGACAACGGTTTAAGTTTACCCTACGTGTTGGGGTACGGGTTAGTGATAGTGTTCTGGTTAGGATTAGGGTAGGGGTTACTGTAAGGCTCTGGGTAAGGTTTAGGGTTAGGGTTAGGTTTCGGGAACTGGTACGGTCTAAAGTACAGGGCTTCGGGTAAGGGTTAGTGAACGGGTACATTTTCGGGTACAGGTTAGGGTACAACAATGATTTAGGGTTAGAATATGTGTTAGGGTACGGGTTAGTGTTAGTGTGCAGGTTAGAATTAGTGTATGTGTTAGGGTAAGGATTCAGGTAAGGTTTAGGGTTAGGGAACGTGTATGATTTAGGGTACAGGTTAGGGTACGAAAACGGTTTAGGGTTAGCGTACGTGTCAGGGTATGGGTTACTGTTAGTGTATAAGTTAGGATTAAGGTACGCGTTAAGGAAAGGCTTCGGGTAAGGTTTAGGGTTAGGGAATGGGTTCGATTTAGGGTACGACAACGCTTTAGGGCTGGCATACGTGTTAGTGTATGCTTTAGGAGTAGGGTGCGGGTTATAGTAAGGCTTCAGGTAAGGGTTAGGTTTAGGGTTTGGGTTAGGGTTAGGGGACTGGGACGGGGACGGTTTAGGGAACAGGTTAGGGTACGCCAACGGTTTAGAGTTAGGGTACGTGTTTGTGTATGGGATAGTGTTAGTGTACGGGTTAGGATTAGGTTACGGGTTAGGGTAAGGCTTCGGTTAAGGTTTAGGGTTCGAGTTAAGGTAAGTGTTAGGGAAATGGTACGTTTTAGGGTACAGGTTACTGTACGAGAAAGGTTTATGGTTAGTGTACGTGTTAGGGTAAGGCTTAGGGTAGGGTTTAGGGTACATGTTAGGGTATGACAATGGGTTAGATTTAGGGTATGTGTTACGGTACCGGTTAGTGTTAGCGTATGAGTTAGATTAGGGTACTGTTTAGGGTAAGGCTTAGATTAAGGGTTTGGTTTATGGTCAGGGTTAGGTTTAGGGTACGGGTTTGTTTCAGGGTAGAGGTTACGTGTCGAAAAGAGGTTCGTGTTAGGGTACATGTTAGTTTGCGTGTTAGTGTACGGGTTAGGATTAGGGTACCGTTTAGTGTTAGGGTTAGGATTAGGGATAGGGTCAGGGAACGGGTGAATTGCAGTGCTCCTGTGCTCCGTACAAAACGATGGAAATTTCAAATGGAAGTATTAGAAACCTCTTATTTTACCCGAGCCTTATACACTGCTGTATGTTAATTACAGTTTGGCTCACACATGTGTTCATTGAAGTTACAATGTTCTGTATTTCTGTTACTGATCCTCCAGAGTGGGCCGCAACAAGGCTCCCCTTGCCCAGTGTCATTGGAGCCAACAGATCGAGACTGAGTTTGGTTCAGAAGCAAGGGAAACTTTATAGTTTGTTCAGAGAATGGAGAGATGAGAGCGTGCACTCCCACGCGGGCTGTGGGCTGGGCTGGGCTGGGCTGCTGTGTAGGGATCCCAGGAGCGTCAGCGGGAGGGAGGGGGCGGAGCTCTCGAGGGCCGGGTTGGCTGCAGCTGGGGCTGTATGTCCCAGCGTCTGCATGGGGCCCCGGGACGTGAAGTGTCGACCCAGCGATTCTGTACTAGGAAATCGGGTCTGAAGTGCCGGGTGAGGGACCGCTGCACGCTGAACCCTAGGAGAACGTGAAATTAGACAAAGCACAAAGGAAAAAAAGGTTAGACTTTATTTTATTGCCCAGAGTCTACTTTGATCTCCCACGAGTTTTTCATGGGCTTTGCCGATGACAAACCCCTCCTCTTCCTTTTGTCCCATTCCTCATTATTGGGGCGCTGTGGGTGCAGACACCTCTTCTGTCACTGCTTCGTGCTAAGTTGGGAGTCCTCATACTCAGGGGAAGGGGCAGAACTTCTCTCCAGCAGCCTCGTGGTGTGGTTGATGGTCCCCAGGCTTCCTGCCTCACTGCTCATTCACCTGAGCACCAGCATTGGAAGTCTTATAGATTTTAATAACCTTTAAGGGTCCAGGAAAGAGATGCACAGAGACACTAGGGGGGCCGTTTTTACCCCGCCCCACATTTGTTCGACCACCTTAGGCTGACGGTTTCTGCCAGCGTAGTTGCTCTGACCAGTAGTCTGTGCTTTCTTCAATTAGGGCCCTGAATTAACGTACAAACAGCACCAGATGTCAGAGCCCTGCCTGCTCAACAGCAAGACAGTCCAGGGCCGGTGGTGATCCAGGACCATGACGGCCACTGAGTCAACGGCCTTTTCAAGTAGCCGGGAGTCCTGCCGGTCTCATTGGCTGCTGTCACCGCGGTGTCTGTAGGCTTTTCTATGGTGACACCGTGATATACGGTTACCCCGCCAAGCTTATTAGCTCACCTCTGGGTGCAGTACGTCCTGCAAGCAGTAGACTCCTCCCTTGGGGCACACTCTTGTTGCTTTCTGAGAGAAACTCCAGGTCAAGTGATGGTCACACGAGTCGTCATGGGGACCCATTGCCCCCGGTTGTCTCTCTGGATGTTAGAGTTGGAGGGCCTCCTCACTCGAGGTCAGTGTGCCCAGGGAGCGACCCCTGCAACTTCAGGGCATGGTGGGTGGTTAGGAACACCACGTGGGGTCCTTTTCCCTTCGGAGTGAGCTGGCCTTGCGGGCTGCTGAATTCCACGTTTTTAGATACCCCCAGTACCCTAGCGGGATGGGGCGGCGGGCCAAGCCCTTGGTGACCATAGTTTATCCTACCTGAAGGGCATTCCTGTGTTGTTCCATTTCAAGTGGTCCCAGTTTTTGCACTAATACTCCAAGGGTGATTCACCTTCTATGGTGACGTAAAGGTCAAAGGGTTTAGCTAAATTAGGGAGTTCCAGGGCAAGGGTCTGAATTGACTGCTCTTTCCATTCTTGAAAGGCCGCTTCTGGATTCTATTCGAAAGGATCATCAATTTTTCCTTTCAGTGTTTCATATAGAGGCCCAGCTATTAGAGTGTATTTACGGATCCAGATGCAGCAAACCCCGGCTTCCCCAGGAACCCCTAGGCTGTCTTCTAGTTTTAGAAGGAGTAAGGCTGCAAATGGCTTCTTCCCTTTCCTGGGAGGGGTGCTCCAACCTTCTGTGAGAATGAAGCCCAGGCAGGTCACCTTAGTCTATGATATTTGAGCCTTTTACTTGGACGCCCTCTATCTTTTATTCCCTAGGGAGTTCAGAGTCCTCCTTAGTGGGGCAGGCGATCAGAATGTCATCTGCCTATTGAAGGAGGGCTCCCTTTTCCAGAGATAGAACTTTTAAGTGTTTAGCTAACGTTTCCCAAAAGATCGTGTGGGAATTTTTGAAGCCTTGGGGGAGGACGGCCCAGCCGTTTTGTTTTTGTTGTATGTTGAGGTCTGCCACTCAGAAGCCGAAATTGCTTGTGACGCTGGGACTAATGGAATACAGAAGAAGGCACCGTTGAAGTCTAATACAGAATATCATGTCCTGGTGGATGGTAGAATGAGCATCAGGGTGTAGGAATTAGGAACTACTGGATGTATATCCTCGGTGGCTTCACTGACTGTCCTGACATCCTTTACCAGGTCCCCAACAGCTCACAGGGCTCTCGTGGTCAGGCCAATAACAGGATATGGAGCTCCTCTTGGCAGGTCCCCTGCAGCCAACAGGGCTCTCATGGTCACCCCCTCCCAGGATATGGAGCTCACCTGGGCCGGTCGCCAGCCTCCCACAGGGCTCTCGTGGTCAGGCACCTCCCAGGATACAGAGCTCCCCTGGGCAGGTACCACGGCAGGGCTGGGCACACAGGATCCGTGCACATAGCCCTCGTTGCAGAGCACCCCCAGCTCAGCTGTCGTTCAGAGCTGACACAGAGCGCCTCAGAGCAGGACTTGAACTAAGAAATAGCAGCTCCGACAGGTCTGTGACCCTGAGCATCACTCTGTGCGGCCTCCCTCCGCCTGGCCTTCCAGAGACTTCCACTGCAGCTGGGGCACCAGGCCTCCCTCTCCCCCCATCAACCTTCCTCTCCCTGACCCCTGGGTTCCTCTCGTTAGGAGAGGGTCTTCTTTAAGTTGCCTCCCACTCATGGGCCAGATAAAATGATTAGAAAACAAGCCAGAGCTGCAGCCCTTTGTCTCTCCTGTCTCTCAGGAGCACACACCTGTTCCTTGGACTTGGAAGGTTCATTTTCTGCAACTGTGAGCCCCTGAGGGGCGAGGATTGGCTGACCTGGGCAGCCTGACCGTGCGGGCCAGCCCTCCCCAGGTGTGCCTGGGTTGAGGTTAATATAAACACCGCTCCAGGCAGCAAGAGCCCCCGCAGCAGTGCCTGACGCCATGTTCTCTGCCCCGTCAGCAGTGTCGGGGCTGGGCTGGTGGGAGGGAGTGAGAGGCCACGGCTTTGTGGGTCGCCCAGTGTGAGTGGGGCTCTGCTGGACTTTCTGCAGGAGCTTCCAGGCTGCCACCTGCTAAAGAAGAGGATGTGTCACCCATACCTGCCACTGGAATTTCTCCCCGGGCAGAGGTGAGGAAGGAAGAAAGCAGTGGGGGCCGGGGCAGGAGCGGTATCTCAGGTAGGGAAATGGAAAGCTTCCAGAAGAGCGCCCAGGGCCAGGACAATCCTAGCTGGCCTGCAGGCACCAAGTCGGCCGGCGTGCTGTCGCCGGTGTGGCTCCATGGTCCTTCCTCTAGGCTTTCAAGTGCTTGTACATATTCAGGTGTTTTACCTGGGGAGGGTGGGAACAATTCAGCAGCAGCTGGCCTGGGGCTCAGCTCACGTTTACTCACAGACGCCTCGGCACGTTCCCCCAGCCTTGCAATGAGCACGCTCCTTGTGGGGGAGCTGCTGACTGCATGGGAGACAATTTCCCACCTCTGACCAACTTCAGAATTGTTTACCACTGGATCAAGTGCCCTGATAGGGTATTCCCGTGTATAACTGTTGGGTTCTTTTTTTTTCTTTTTTCTTTGCTTTTTTGGTTCAAGGTAGAATTTATTGCTCTGTTTTGTATTTATAGATATAAGCATGGAAATAATTCATTCATATAAATACACGTATGAGAAAGGAATAACATTTTTCAGTTTTTTAAAATTTTATTTTTTAAATTTTTAAATTTAATTTTATGTATATTTTTATACAGCAGGTCCTTATTGGTTACCTATTTTATACATATAAATGTATACATGTCAATCTCAATCTCCAAACACCTCTCACCCCACCCCCGATGGCTTTACCCTCTCGGTGTCCATACGTTTGTTCTCTACATCTGTGTCTCTATTTCTGCCCTGCAAACCAGTTCATCTGTACCATTTTTTCTAGGTTCCACATATATGCATTAATATACAAGATTTGTTTTTCACTTTCTGACTTACTTCACTCTGTAGTACAGTCTCTAGATCCGTCAACGTCTCTACAAATGACCCAATTTCATTGCTATTTATGGCTGAATAATATTCGATTTTATATATGAACCACATCTTTCTCCATTCGTCTGTCTCTGGGCATTTATGTTGCTTCCATTACCTGTCTATTGTAAATAGTGCTGCAAAGAATATTGTGGTGAATGTGTCCTTTTGATTTATGATTTTCTCTAGGTATATGTCCAGTAGTGGGATTGCTGGATCCTATGGTAATTCTATTTTAAGATTTTAAGGAACCTCCATACTGTTCTCCATAGTGGCTGTATCAATGTACATTACCACCAATAGTGGAAGAGGGTTCCTTTTCTCCACACCCTCTCCAGCATTTGTTGATTGTAGATTTCCTGACGATGTCCATTCTAACTGGTGTGAGGTGATATCTCATTGTAGTTTCGATTTGCATTTCTCTAACAATTAGTGATGTTGGCTTAGGGTAATTGTTAGGCTTAAGGATAGGGTTACGTTTAGGGAATGGGTGTGCTTTAGGGCACAGGTGAGGGTCCTACAGCGGTTTAGGTTTAGGGCAAGGGTACATGTTAGGGTACGGGTTAGAGTTAGTGTACGGGTTAGGATTAGGGTAGGGGTTAGTGTAAGCCTTCGGGTAAGCGTTTGGTTTAGGGTTAGGGTTAGGGAAAGGGTACGTTTTAGGGTACAGGTTAGGGTACGACAACGGTTTAGGGTTAGCGTACGTGTTAGGGTATGGCTTAGTGTCAGTGTATGGGTGAGGATTAGGGTATGGTTTAGGGTAAGGCTTCGGGCAAGTGTTAGGGTTAGGGTTTCGGTTAGGGTTAGGGAATGGGTACGGTTTAGGGTAGAGGTTAGGGTACGACAATGATGTAGGGTTAGCGTATGTGTTAGGTGTTACGGTTCGGGTTAATGTTACTGTACGGGTTAGGGTTAGAGTACGTGTTAGGTTAAGGCTTCGGGTAAGTGTTAGTGTTAGGATTACGGTTTGGGTTAGGGCACGGGTACGGTTTAGGGTACAGGTTAGTGTATGACAACGGTTTAGTGTTAGCGTACGCGTTAGGGTACGGGTTAGTGTACGTGTTAGGATTAGGGTACGGTTTAGGGTAAGGCTTCGCCTAAGGGTTAGGGTTAGGCTTAGGGAACGGGTACGGGTTAGGGTACAGGTTAGGTTATGACAACGGTTTTGGGTTAGCGTACGTATTAGCGCACGGGTTAGGGTTAGTGTACGGGTCAGGATTAGGGTACGGGTTAGGGTAAGGCTTTGGGTAAGGATTAGGGTTAGTGTTAGGGTTAGGCAAAGGGTACGGTTAGGGTACAGGTCCCGGTAGGACAAAGGTTTAGGTTTAGCGTACGTGGTAGTGTATGGGTTAGTGTTAGTGTACAGGTTAGGGTTACGTGACGGTTTAGGGTAAGGATACAGGTAAGAGTTAGGTTTAGGGTTAGGGTTAGGCGTAGGGAACAGGCATGGACTATGGTACAGGTTAGATTACGACAAGGGTTTAGGGTTAGCGTACGTGTTAGGGGACGGGTTACTGTTAGTGTACGGGTTAGCATTAGGGTACGGGTTAGGGTAAGGTTTCGGATAAAGGTTAGGGTTAGGATTAGGGTTAGGGTAAGGGGATGGGTACAGGTCAGGGTACGACAATGGGTATGGGTTAGCGTTAGTGTTAGGATTAGGTTATGGGTTAGGGTAAGGGTTCGGGTAAGTGTTAGGTTTAGGGTTACGGTTGGGGTTAGGATTAGGGAACAGGTACGGTTTAGGGTACCGTTTAGGGTATGACAACGGTTTAGGGTTAGCGTATGTGGTAGGTGTCGGGCAGTGTTATTGTACGTGTTAGGATAAGGGTACGGGTTAGGGTAAGGCTTCGGGTAAGGGTTAGAGTTCGGGTTTGTTTTGGGCAATGGGTATGGTTTATGGTACACGTTAGGGTACGACAAATGTTTAGGGTTAGCATATGCGTTAGGGTATGGGTTAGTGTTTGTTAGTTGACGGGTTAGGATAAGGCTTCGGGTAAGGGTTAGGTTTAGGGAATGGGTACGGTTTAGGGTACGACAATGGTTTACGTTTAGCGTACGGGTTAGTGTTAGTGTATGGGTTAGGATTAAGGTATGGGTTAGGGTAAGGCTTCGGGTTAGGGAGCGGGCACGGTTTAGGGTACAGGTTAGGGTACGACAACGGTTTAGTGTTAGTATCCGTGTTAGTGTACGGGTTAGGATTAGTGTACGGGTTATATTAAGGCTTCGGGTAACGTTTAGGTTTAGGGTTTGGGTTAGCATTAGGGTTAGGGTGAGGGAAAGGGTACCTTTTAGGGTACAGGTTAGGGTACGACAGCGTGTTATTGTTAGCGTAGGTGTTAGTGTGTAACCAGTAGGGTGTAACCATTAGGGTGTAACCAGTAGTTAGTGTTAGTGTACGGGTTAGGAGTAGGGTACGGGTAAGGGTAAGGATTCAGGTAAATGTTAGGTTTAGGGTTACGGTTAGGGTTAGGGTTATGGAACGGTTGCGGTTTAGGGTACAGTTTAGGGTACGACAACAGTTTAGGGTTCGCCTATGTGTTAGGTGTCGGGGTAGTGTTAGTGTACGGGTTTGGATTAGCGTACTGGTTAGTTTAAGGCTTTGGATAAGGTTTAGGTTAGGGTTAGGGAACGGGTACGGTTCAGGGTTAGGGCTTCAGGGTTAGGGTTAGCGTTAGTGTTAGGGTTAGGGAACGGGTACATTTTAGGGTACACGTTAGGGTATGGCAACAGTTTAGTGTTAGCGTACGTGTTAGGGTAATAGTTAGTGTTTGTTAGTGTACGTGTTAGGATTAGGGTATGGGTTAGGGTAAGGCTTCGGGTAAGGGTTAGGGTTACGGTTAGGGTTTGGGAATGGGTACGGTTTACGGTACAGGATAGTGTACGAAAAAGTTCTAGGGTTACTGTATGTTTAAGTGTATGGGTTAGTTTTAGGGTACGGGTCAGGATTAGGGTACGGGTTAGTGTAAGGCTTCGGGTAAGGGTTAGGTTTAGGGATAGTGTTAGTGTTAGGGAGTGGGTACGGTTTAGGGTACAGGTTAGAGCATGACAACGGTTTAAGTTTACCCTACGTGTTGGGGTACGGGTTAGTGATAGTGTTCTGGTTAGGATTAGGGTAGGGGTTACTGTAAGGCTCTGGGTAAGGTTTAGGGTTAGGGTTAGGTTTCGGGAACTGGTACGGTCTAAAGTACAGGGCTTCGGGTAAGGGTTAGTGAACGGGTACATTTTCGGGTACAGGTTAGGGTACAACAATGATTTAGGGTTAGAATATGTGTTAGGGTACGGGTTAGTGTTAGTGTGCAGGTTAGAATTAGTGTATGTGTTAGGGTAAGGATTCAGGTAAGGTTTAGGGTTAGGGAACGTGTATGATTTAGGGTACAGGTTAGGGTACGAAAACGGTTTAGGGTTAGCGTACGTGTCAGGGTATGGGTTACTGTTAGTGTATAAGTTAGGATTAAGGTACGCGTTAAGGAAAGGCTTCGGGTAAGGTTTAGGGTTAGGGAATGGGTTCGATTTAGGGTACGACAACGCTTTAGGGCTGGCATACGTGTTAGTGTATGCTTTAGGAGTAGGGTGCGGGTTATAGTAAGGCTTCAGGTAAGGGTTAGGTTTAGGGTTTGGGTTAGGGTTAGGGGACTGGGACGGGGACGGTTTAGGGAACAGGTTAGGGTACGCCAACGGTTTAGAGTTAGGGTACGTGTTTGTGTATGGGATAGTGTTAGTGTACGGGTTAGGATTAGGTTACGGGTTAGGGTAAGGCTTCGGTTAAGGTTTAGGGTTCGAGTTAAGGTAAGTGTTAGGGAAATGGTACGTTTTAGGGTACAGGTTAACTGTACGAGAAAGGTTTATGGTTAGTGTACGTGTTAGGGTAAGGCTTAGGGTAGGGTTTAGGGTACATGTTAGGGTATGACAATGGGTTAGATTTAGGGTATGTGTTACGGTACCGGTTAGTGTTAGCGTATGAGTTAGATTAGGGTACTGTTTAGGGTAAGGCTTAGATTAAGGGTTTGGTTTATGGTCAGGGTTAGGTTTAGGGTACGGGTTTGTTTCAGGGTAGAGGTTACGTGTCGAAAAGAGGTTCGTGTTAGGGTACATGTTAGTTTGCGTGTTAGTGTACGGGTTAGGATTAGGGTACCGTTTAGTGTTAGGGTTAGGATTAGGGATAGGGTCAGGGAACGGGTGAATTGCAGTGCTCCTGTGCTCCGTACAAAACGATGGAAATTTCAAATGGAAGTATTAGAAACCTCTTATTTTACCCGAGCCTTATACACTGCTGTATGTTAATTACAGTTTGGCTCACACATGTGTTCATTGAAGTTACAATGTTCTGTATTTCTGTTACTGATCCTCCAGAGTGGGCCGCAACAAGGCTCCCCTTGCCCAGTGTCATTGGAGCCAACAGATCGAGACTGAGTTTGGTTCAGAAGCAAGGGAAACTTTATAGTTTGTTCAGAGAATGGAGAGATGAGAGCGTGCACTCCCACGCGGGCTGTGGGCTGGGCTGGGCTGGGCTGCTGTGTAGGGATCCCAGGAGCGTCAGCGGGAGGGAGGGGGCGGAGCTCTCGAGGGCCGGGTTGGCTGCAGCTGGGGCTGTATGTCCCAGCGTCTGCATGGGGCCCCGGGACGTGAAGTGTCGACCCAGCGATTCTGTACTAGGAAATCGGGTCTGAAGTGCCGGGTGAGGGACCGCTGCACGCTGAACCCTAGGAGAACGTGAAATTAGACAAAGCACAAAGGAAAAAAAGGTTAGACTTTATTTTATTGCCCAGAGTCTACTTTGATCTCCCACGAGTTTTTCATGGGCTTTGCCGATGACAAACCCCTCCTCTTCCTTTTGTCCCATTCCTCATTATTGGGGCGCTGTGGGTGCAGACACCTCTTCTGTCACTGCTTCGTGCTAAGTTGGGAGTCCTCATACTCAGGGGAAGGGGCAGAACTTCTCTCCAGCAGCCTCGTGGTGTGGTTGATGGTCCCCAGGCTTCCTGCCTCACTGCTCATTCACCTGAGCACCAGCATTGGAAGTCTTATAGATTTTAATAACCTTTAAGGGTCCAGGAAAGAGATGCACAGAGACACTAGGGGGGCCGTTTTTACCCCGCCCCACATTTGTTCGACCACCTTAGGCTGACGGTTTCTGCCAGCGTAGTTGCTCTGACCAGTAGTCTGTGCTTTCTTCAATTAGGGCCCTGAATTAACGTACAAACAGCACCAGATGTCAGAGCCCTGCCTGCTCAACAGCAAGACAGTCCAGGGCCGGTGGTGATCCAGGACCATGACGGCCACTGAGTCAACGGCCTTTTCAAGTAGCCGGGAGTCCTGCCGGTCTCATTGGCTGCTGTCACCGCGGTGTCTGTAGGCTTTTCTATGGTGACACCGTGATATACGGTTACCCCGCCAAGCTTATTAGCTCACCTCTGGGTGCAGTACGTCCTGCAAGCAGTAGACTCCTCCCTTGGGGCACACTCTTGTTGCTTTCTGAGAGAAACTCCAGGTCAAGTGATGGTCACACGAGTCGTCATGGGGACCCATTGCCCCCGGTTGTCTCTCTGGATGTTAGAGTTGGAGGGCCTCCTCACTCGAGGTCAGTGTGCCCAGGGAGCGACCCCTGCAACTTCAGGGCATGGTGGGTGGTTAGGAACACCACGTGGGGTCCTTTTCCCTTCGGAGTGAGCTGGCCTTGCGGGCTGCTGAATTCCACGTTTTTAGATACCCCCAGTACCCTAGCGGGATGGGGCGGCGGGCCAAGCCCTTGGTGACCATAGTTTATCCTACCTGAAGGGCATTCCTGTGTTGTTCCATTTCAAGTGGTCCCAGTTTTTGCACTAATACTCCAAGGGTGATTCACCTTCTATGGTGACGTAAAGGTCAAAGGGTTTAGCTAAATTAGGGAGTTCCAGGGCAAGGGTCTGAATTGACTGCTCTTTCCATTCTTGAAAGGCCGCTTCTGGATTCTATTCGAAAGGATCATCAATTTTTCCTTTCAGTGTTTCATATAGAGGCCCAGCTATTAGAGTGTATTTACGGATCCAGATGCAGCAAACCCCGGCTTCCCCAGGAACCCCTAGGCTGTCTTCTAGTTTTAGAAGGAGTAAGGCTGCAAATGGCTTCTTCCCTTTCCTGGGAGGGGTGCTCCAACCTTCTGTGAGAATGAAGCCCAGGCAGGTCACCTTAGTCTATGATATTTGAGCCTTTTACTTGGACGCCCTCTATCTTTTATTCCCTAGGGAGTTCAGAGTCCTCCTTAGTGGGGCAGGCGATCAGAATGTCATCTGCCTATTGAAGGAGGGCTCCCTTTTCCAGAGATAGAACTTTTAAGTGTTTAGCTAACGTTTCCCAAAAGATCGTGTGGGAATTTTTGAAGCCTTGGGGGAGGACGGCCCAGCCGTTTTGTTTTTGTTGTATGTTGAGGTCTGCCACTCAGAAGCCGAAATTGCTTGTGACGCTGGGACTAATGGAATACAGAAGAAGGCACCGTTGAAGTCTAATACAGAATATCATGTCCTGGTGGATGGTAGAATGAGCATCAGGGTGTAGGAATTAGGAACTACTGGATGTATATCCTCGGTGGCTTCACTGACTGTCCTGACATCCTTTACCAGGTCCCCAACAGCTCACAGGGCTCTCGTGGTCAGGCCAATAACAGGATATGGAGCTCCTCTTGGCAGGTCCCCTGCAGCCAACAGGGCTCTCATGGTCACCCCCTCCCAGGATATGGAGCTCACCTGGGCCGGTCGCCAGCCTCCCACAGGGCTCTCGTGGTCAGGCACCTCCCAGGATACAGAGCTCCCCTGGGCAGGTACCACGGCAGGGCTGGGCACACAGGATCCGTGCACATAGCCCTCGTTGCAGAGCACCCCCAGCTCAGCTGTCGTTCAGAGCTGACACAGAGCGCCTCAGAGCAGGACTTGAACTAAGAAATAGCAGCTCCGACAGGTCTGTGACCCTGAGCATCACTCTGTGCGGCCTCCCTCCGCCTGGCCTTCCAGAGACTTCCACTGCAGCTGGGGCACCAGGCCTCCCTCTCCCCCCATCAACCTTCCTCTCCCTGACCCCTGGGTTCCTCTCGTTAGGAGAGGGTCTTCTTTAAGTTGCCTCCCACTCATGGGCCAGATAAAATGATTAGAAAACAAGCCAGAGCTGCAGCCCTTTGTCTCTCCTGTCTCTCAGGAGCACACACCTGTTCCTTGGACTTGGAAGGTTCATTTTCTGCAACTGTGAGCCCCTGAGGGGCGAGGATTGGCTGACCTGGGCAGCCTGACCGTGCGGGCCAGCCCTCCCCAGGTGTGCCTGGGTTGAGGTTAATATAAACACCGCTCCAGGCAGCAAGAGCCCCCGCAGCAGTGCCTGACGCCATGTTCTCTGCCCCGTCAGCAGTGTCGGGGCTGGGCTGGTGGGAGGGAGTGAGAGGCCACGGCTTTGTGGGTCGCCCAGTGTGAGTGGGGCTCTGCTGGACTTTCTGCAGGAGCTTCCAGGCTGCCACCTGCTAAAGAAGAGGATGTGTCACCCATACCTGCCACTGGAATTTCTCCCCGGGCAGAGGTGAGGAAGGAAGAAAGCAGTGGGGGCCGGGGCAGGAGCGGTATCTCAGGTAGGGAAATGGAAAGCTTCCAGAAGAGCGCCCAGGGCCAGGACAATCCTAGCTGGCCTGCAGGCACCAAGTCGGCCGGCGTGCTGTCGCCGGTGTGGCTCCATGGTCCTTCCTCTAGGCTTTCAAGTGCTTGTACATATTCAGGTGTTTTACCTGGGGAGGGTGGGAACAATTCAGCAGCAGCTGGCCTGGGGCTCAGCTCACGTTTACTCACAGACGCCTCGGCACGTTCCCCCAGCCTTGCAATGAGCACGCTCCTTGTGGGGGAGCTGCTGACTGCATGGGAGACAATTTCCCACCTCTGACCAACTTCAGAATTGTTTACCACTGGATCAAGTGCCCTGATAGGGTATTCCCGTGTATAACTGTTGGGTTCTTTTTTTTTCTTTTTTCTTTGCTTTTTTGGTTCAAGGTAGAATTTATTGCTCTGTTTTGTATTTATAGATATAAGCATGGAAATAATTCATTCATATAAATACACGTATGAGAAAGGAATAACATTTTTCAGTTTTTTAAAATTTTATTTTTTAAATTTTTAAATTTAATTTTATGTATATTTTTATACAGCAGGTCCTTATTGGTTACCTATTTTATACATATAAATGTATACATGTCAATCTCAATCTCCAAACACCTCTCACCCCACCCCCGATGGCTTTACCCTCTCGGTGTCCATACGTTTGTTCTCTACATCTGTGTCTCTATTTCTGCCCTGCAAACCAGTTCATCTGTACCATTTTTTCTAGGTTCCACATATATGCATTAATATACAAGATTTGTTTTTCACTTTCTGACTTACTTCACTCTGTAGTACAGTCTCTAGATCCGTCAACGTCTCTACAAATGACCCAATTTCATTGCTATTTATGGCTGAATAATATTCGATTTTATATATGAACCACATCTTTCTCCATTCGTCTGTCTCTGGGCATTTATGTTGCTTCCATTACCTGTCTATTGTAAATAGTGCTGCAAAGAATATTGTGGTGAATGTGTCCTTTTGATTTATGATTTTCTCTAGGTATATGTCCAGTAGTGGGATTGCTGGATCCTATGGTAATTCTATTTTAAGATTTTAAGGAACCTCCATACTGTTCTCCATAGTGGCTGTATCAATGTACATTACCACCAATAGTGGAAGAGGGTTCCTTTTCTCCACACCCTCTCCAGCATTTGTTGATTGTAGATTTCCTGACGATGTCCATTCTAACTGGTGTGAGGTGATATCTCATTGTAGTTTCGATTTGCATTTCTCTAACAATTAGTGATGTTGGCTTAGGGTAATTGTTAGGCTTAAGGATAGGGTTACGTTTAGGGAATGGGTGTGCTTTAGGGCACAGGTGAGGGTCCTACAGCGGTTTAGGTTTAGGGCAAGGGTACATGTTAGGGTACGGGTTAGAGTTAGTGTACGGGTTAGGATTAGGGTAGGGGTTAGTGTAAGCCTTCGGGTAAGCGTTTGGTTTAGGGTTAGGGTTAGGGAAAGGGTACGTTTTAGGGTACAGGTTAGGGTACGACAACGGTTTAGGGTTAGCGTACGTGTTAGGGTATGGCTTAGTGTCAGTGTATGGGTGAGGATTAGGGTATGGTTTAGGGTAAGGCTTCGGGCAAGTGTTAGGGTTAGGGTTTCGGTTAGGGTTAGGGAATGGGTACGGTTTAGGGTAGAGGTTAGGGTACGACAATGATGTAGGGTTAGCGTATGTGTTAGGTGTTACGGTTCGGGTTAATGTTACTGTACGGGTTAGGGTTAGAGTACGTGTTAGGTTAAGGCTTCGGGTAAGTGTTAGTGTTAGGATTACGGTTTGGGTTAGGGCACGGGTACGGTTTAGGGTACAGGTTAGTGTATGACAACGGTTTAGTGTTAGCGTACGCGTTAGGGTACGGGTTAGTGTACGTGTTAGGATTAGGGTACGGTTTAGGGTAAGGCTTCGCCTAAGGGTTAGGGTTAGGCTTAGGGAACGGGTACGGGTTAGGGTACAGGTTAGGTTATGACAACGGTTTTGGGTTAGCGTACGTATTAGCGCACGGGTTAGGGTTAGTGTACGGGTCAGGATTAGGGTACGGGTTAGGGTAAGGCTTTGGGTAAGGATTAGGGTTAGTGTTAGGGTTAGGCAAAGGGTACGGTTAGGGTACAGGTCCCGGTAGGACAAAGGTTTAGGTTTAGCGTACGTGGTAGTGTATGGGTTAGTGTTAGTGTACAGGTTAGGGTTACGTGACGGTTTAGGGTAAGGATACAGGTAAGAGTTAGGTTTAGGGTTAGGGTTAGGCGTAGGGAACAGGCATGGACTATGGTACAGGTTAGATTACGACAAGGGTTTAGGGTTAGCGTACGTGTTAGGGGACGGGTTACTGTTAGTGTACGGGTTAGCATTAGGGTACGGGTTAGGGTAAGGTTTCGGATAAAGGTTAGGGTTAGGATTAGGGTTAGGGTAAGGGGATGGGTACAGGTCAGGGTACGACAATGGGTATGGGTTAGCGTTAGTGTTAGGATTAGGTTATGGGTTAGGGTAAGGGTTCGGGTAAGTGTTAGGTTTAGGGTTACGGTTGGGGTTAGGATTAGGGAACAGGTACGGTTTAGGGTACCGTTTAGGGTATGACAACGGTTTAGGGTTAGCGTATGTGGTAGGTGTCGGGCAGTGTTATTGTACGTGTTAGGATAAGGGTACGGGTTAGGGTAAGGCTTCGGGTAAGGGTTAGAGTTCGGGTTTGTTTTGGGCAATGGGTATGGTTTATGGTACACGTTAGGGTACGACAAATGTTTAGGGTTAGCATATGCGTTAGGGTATGGGTTAGTGTTTGTTAGTTGACGGGTTAGGATAAGGCTTCGGGTAAGGGTTAGGTTTAGGGAATGGGTACGGTTTAGGGTACGACAATGGTTTACGTTTAGCGTACGGGTTAGTGTTAGTGTATGGGTTAGGATTAAGGTATGGGTTAGGGTAAGGCTTCGGGTTAGGGAGCGGGCACGGTTTAGGGTACAGGTTAGGGTACGACAACGGTTTAGTGTTAGTATCCGTGTTAGTGTACGGGTTAGGATTAGTGTACGGGTTATATTAAGGCTTCGGGTAACGTTTAGGTTTAGGGTTTGGGTTAGCATTAGGGTTAGGGTGAGGGAAAGGGTACCTTTTAGGGTACAGGTTAGGGTACGACAGCGTGTTATTGTTAGCGTAGGTGTTAGTGTGTAACCAGTAGGGTGTAACCATTAGGGTGTAACCAGTAGTTAGTGTTAGTGTACGGGTTAGGAGTAGGGTACGGGTAAGGGTAAGGATTCAGGTAAATGTTAGGTTTAGGGTTACGGTTAGGGTTAGGGTTATGGAACGGTTGCGGTTTAGGGTACAGTTTAGGGTACGACAACAGTTTAGGGTTCGCCTATGTGTTAGGTGTCGGGGTAGTGTTAGTGTACGGGTTTGGATTAGCGTACTGGTTAGTTTAAGGCTTTGGATAAGGTTTAGGTTAGGGTTAGGGAACGGGTACGGTTCAGGGTTAGGGCTTCAGGGTTAGGGTTAGCGTTAGTGTTAGGGTTAGGGAACGGGTACATTTTAGGGTACACGTTAGGGTATGGCAACAGTTTAGTGTTAGCGTACGTGTTAGGGTAATAGTTAGTGTTTGTTAGTGTACGTGTTAGGATTAGGGTATGGGTTAGGGTAAGGCTTCGGGTAAGGGTTAGGGTTACGGTTAGGGTTTGGGAATGGGTACGGTTTACGGTACAGGATAGTGTACGAAAAAGTTCTAGGGTTACTGTATGTTTAAGTGTATGGGTTAGTTTTAGGGTACGGGTCAGGATTAGGGTACGGGTTAGTGTAAGGCTTCGGGTAAGGGTTAGGTTTAGGGATAGTGTTAGTGTTAGGGAGTGGGTACGGTTTAGGGTACAGGTTAGAGCATGACAACGGTTTAAGTTTACCCTACGTGTTGGGGTACGGGTTAGTGATAGTGTTCTGGTTAGGATTAGGGTAGGGGTTACTGTAAGGCTCTGGGTAAGGTTTAGGGTTAGGGTTAGGTTTCGGGAACTGGTACGGTCTAAAGTACAGGGCTTCGGGTAAGGGTTAGTGAACGGGTACATTTTCGGGTACAGGTTAGGGTACAACAATGATTTAGGGTTAGAATATGTGTTAGGGTACGGGTTAGTGTTAGTGTGCAGGTTAGAATTAGTGTATGTGTTAGGGTAAGGATTCAGGTAAGGTTTAGGGTTAGGGAACGTGTATGATTTAGGGTACAGGTTAGGGTACGAAAACGGTTTAGGGTTAGCGTACGTGTCAGGGTATGGGTTACTGTTAGTGTATAAGTTAGGATTAAGGTACGCGTTAAGGAAAGGCTTCGGGTAAGGTTTAGGGTTAGGGAATGGGTTCGATTTAGGGTACGACAACGCTTTAGGGCTGGCATACGTGTTAGTGTATGCTTTAGGAGTAGGGTGCGGGTTATAGTAAGGCTTCAGGTAAGGGTTAGGTTTAGGGTTTGGGTTAGGGTTAGGGGACTGGGACGGGGACGGTTTAGGGAACAGGTTAGGGTACGCCAACGGTTTAGAGTTAGGGTACGTGTTTGTGTATGGGATAGTGTTAGTGTACGGGTTAGGATTAGGTTACGGGTTAGGGTAAGGCTTCGGTTAAGGTTTAGGGTTCGAGTTAAGGTAAGTGTTAGGGAAATGGTACGTTTTAGGGTACAGGTTAACTGTACGAGAAAGGTTTATGGTTAGTGTACGTGTTAGGGTAAGGCTTAGGGTAGGGTTTAGGGTACATGTTAGGGTATGACAATGGGTTAGATTTAGGGTATGTGTTACGGTACCGGTTAGTGTTAGCGTATGAGTTAGATTAGGGTACTGTTTAGGGTAAGGCTTAGATTAAGGGTTTGGTTTATGGTCAGGGTTAGGTTTAGGGTACGGGTTTGTTTCAGGGTAGAGGTTACGTGTCGAAAAGAGGTTCGTGTTAGGGTACATGTTAGTTTGCGTGTTAGTGTACGGGTTAGGATTAGGGTACCGTTTAGTGTTAGGGTTAGGATTAGGGATAGGGTCAGGGAACGGGTGAATTGCAGTGCTCCTGTGCTCCGTACAAAACGATGGAAATTTCAAATGGAAGTATTAGAAACCTCTTATTTTACCCGAGCCTTATACACTGCTGTATGTTAATTACAGTTTGGCTCACACATGTGTTCATTGAAGTTACAATGTTCTGTATTTCTGTTACTGATCCTCCAGAGTGGGCCGCAACAAGGCTCCCCTTGCCCAGTGTCATTGGAGCCAACAGATCGAGACTGAGTTTGGTTCAGAAGCAAGGGAAACTTTATAGTTTGTTCAGAGAATGGAGAGATGAGAGCGTGCACTCCCACGCGGGCTGTGGGCTGGGCTGGGCTGGGCTGCTGTGTAGGGATCCCAGGAGCGTCAGCGGGAGGGAGGGGGCGGAGCTCTCGAGGGCCGGGTTGGCTGCAGCTGGGGCTGTATGTCCCAGCGTCTGCATGGGGCCCCGGGACGTGAAGTGTCGACCCAGCGATTCTGTACTAGGAAATCGGGTCTGAAGTGCCGGGTGAGGGACCGCTGCACGCTGAACCCTAGGAGAACGTGAAATTAGACAAAGCACAAAGGAAAAAAAGGTTAGACTTTATTTTATTGCCCAGAGTCTACTTTGATCTCCCACGAGTTTTTCATGGGCTTTGCCGATGACAAACCCCTCCTCTTCCTTTTGTCCCATTCCTCATTATTGGGGCGCTGTGGGTGCAGACACCTCTTCTGTCACTGCTTCGTGCTAAGTTGGGAGTCCTCATACTCAGGGGAAGGGGCAGAACTTCTCTCCAGCAGCCTCGTGGTGTGGTTGATGGTCCCCAGGCTTCCTGCCTCACTGCTCATTCACCTGAGCACCAGCATTGGAAGTCTTATAGATTTTAATAACCTTTAAGGGTCCAGGAAAGAGATGCACAGAGACACTAGGGGGGCCGTTTTTACCCCGCCCCACATTTGTTCGACCACCTTAGGCTGACGGTTTCTGCCAGCGTAGTTGCTCTGACCAGTAGTCTGTGCTTTCTTCAATTAGGGCCCTGAATTAACGTACAAACAGCACCAGATGTCAGAGCCCTGCCTGCTCAACAGCAAGACAGTCCAGGGCCGGTGGTGATCCAGGACCATGACGGCCACTGAGTCAACGGCCTTTTCAAGTAGCCGGGAGTCCTGCCGGTCTCATTGGCTGCTGTCACCGCGGTGTCTGTAGGCTTTTCTATGGTGACACCGTGATATACGGTTACCCCGCCAAGCTTATTAGCTCACCTCTGGGTGCAGTACGTCCTGCAAGCAGTAGACTCCTCCCTTGGGGCACACTCTTGTTGCTTTCTGAGAGAAACTCCAGGTCAAGTGATGGTCACACGAGTCGTCATGGGGACCCATTGCCCCCGGTTGTCTCTCTGGATGTTAGAGTTGGAGGGCCTCCTCACTCGAGGTCAGTGTGCCCAGGGAGCGACCCCTGCAACTTCAGGGCATGGTGGGTGGTTAGGAACACCACGTGGGGTCCTTTTCCCTTCGGAGTGAGCTGGCCTTGCGGGCTGCTGAATTCCACGTTTTTAGATACCCCCAGTACCCTAGCGGGATGGGGCGGCGGGCCAAGCCCTTGGTGACCATAGTTTATCCTACCTGAAGGGCATTCCTGTGTTGTTCCATTTCAAGTGGTCCCAGTTTTTGCACTAATACTCCAAGGGTGATTCACCTTCTATGGTGACGTAAAGGTCAAAGGGTTTAGCTAAATTAGGGAGTTCCAGGGCAAGGGTCTGAATTGACTGCTCTTTCCATTCTTGAAAGGCCGCTTCTGGATTCTATTCGAAAGGATCATCAATTTTTCCTTTCAGTGTTTCATATAGAGGCCCAGCTATTAGAGTGTATTTACGGATCCAGATGCAGCAAACCCCGGCTTCCCCAGGAACCCCTAGGCTGTCTTCTAGTTTTAGAAGGAGTAAGGCTGCAAATGGCTTCTTCCCTTTCCTGGGAGGGGTGCTCCAACCTTCTGTGAGAATGAAGCCCAGGCAGGTCACCTTAGTCTATGATATTTGAGCCTTTTACTTGGACGCCCTCTATCTTTTATTCCCTAGGGAGTTCAGAGTCCTCCTTAGTGGGGCAGGCGATCAGAATGTCATCTGCCTATTGAAGGAGGGCTCCCTTTTCCAGAGATAGAACTTTTAAGTGTTTAGCTAACGTTTCCCAAAAGATCGTGTGGGAATTTTTGAAGCCTTGGGGGAGGACGGCCCAGCCGTTTTGTTTTTGTTGTATGTTGAGGTCTGCCACTCAGAAGCCGAAATTGCTTGTGACGCTGGGACTAATGGAATACAGAAGAAGGCACCGTTGAAGTCTAATACAGAATATCATGTCCTGGTGGATGGTAGAATGAGCATCAGGGTGTAGGAATTAGGAACTACTGGATGTATATCCTCGGTGGCTTCACTGACTGTCCTGACATCCTTTACCAGGTCCCCAACAGCTCACAGGGCTCTCGTGGTCAGGCCAATAACAGGATATGGAGCTCCTCTTGGCAGGTCCCCTGCAGCCAACAGGGCTCTCATGGTCACCCCCTCCCAGGATATGGAGCTCACCTGGGCCGGTCGCCAGCCTCCCACAGGGCTCTCGTGGTCAGGCACCTCCCAGGATACAGAGCTCCCCTGGGCAGGTACCACGGCAGGGCTGGGCACACAGGATCCGTGCACATAGCCCTCGTTGCAGAGCACCCCCAGCTCAGCTGTCGTTCAGAGCTGACACAGAGCGCCTCAGAGCAGGACTTGAACTAAGAAATAGCAGCTCCGACAGGTCTGTGACCCTGAGCATCACTCTGTGCGGCCTCCCTCCGCCTGGCCTTCCAGAGACTTCCACTGCAGCTGGGGCACCAGGCCTCCCTCTCCCCCCATCAACCTTCCTCTCCCTGACCCCTGGGTTCCTCTCGTTAGGAGAGGGTCTTCTTTAAGTTGCCTCCCACTCATGGGCCAGATAAAATGATTAGAAAACAAGCCAGAGCTGCAGCCCTTTGTCTCTCCTGTCTCTCAGGAGCACACACCTGTTCCTTGGACTTGGAAGGTTCATTTTCTGCAACTGTGAGCCCCTGAGGGGCGAGGATTGGCTGACCTGGGCAGCCTGACCGTGCGGGCCAGCCCTCCCCAGGTGTGCCTGGGTTGAGGTTAATATAAACACCGCTCCAGGCAGCAAGAGCCCCCGCAGCAGTGCCTGACGCCATGTTCTCTGCCCCGTCAGCAGTGTCGGGGCTGGGCTGGTGGGAGGGAGTGAGAGGCCACGGCTTTGTGGGTCGCCCAGTGTGAGTGGGGCTCTGCTGGACTTTCTGCAGGAGCTTCCAGGCTGCCACCTGCTAAAGAAGAGGATGTGTCACCCATACCTGCCACTGGAATTTCTCCCCGGGCAGAGGTGAGGAAGGAAGAAAGCAGTGGGGGCCGGGGCAGGAGCGGTATCTCAGGTAGGGAAATGGAAAGCTTCCAGAAGAGCGCCCAGGGCCAGGACAATCCTAGCTGGCCTGCAGGCACCAAGTCGGCCGGCGTGCTGTCGCCGGTGTGGCTCCATGGTCCTTCCTCTAGGCTTTCAAGTGCTTGTACATATTCAGGTGTTTTACCTGGGGAGGGTGGGAACAATTCAGCAGCAGCTGGCCTGGGGCTCAGCTCACGTTTACTCACAGACGCCTCGGCACGTTCCCCCAGCCTTGCAATGAGCACGCTCCTTGTGGGGGAGCTGCTGACTGCATGGGAGACAATTTCCCACCTCTGACCAACTTCAGAATTGTTTACCACTGGATCAAGTGCCCTGATAGGGTATTCCCGTGTATAACTGTTGGGTTCTTTTTTTTTCTTTTTTCTTTGCTTTTTTGGTTCAAGGTAGAATTTATTGCTCTGTTTTGTATTTATAGATATAAGCATGGAAATAATTCATTCATATAAATACACGTATGAGAAAGGAATAACATTTTTCAGTTTTTTAAAATTTTATTTTTTAAATTTTTAAATTTAATTTTATGTATATTTTTATACAGCAGGTCCTTATTGGTTACCTATTTTATACATATAAATGTATACATGTCAATCTCAATCTCCAAACACCTCTCACCCCACCCCCGATGGCTTTACCCTCTCGGTGTCCATACGTTTGTTCTCTACATCTGTGTCTCTATTTCTGCCCTGCAAACCAGTTCATCTGTACCATTTTTTCTAGGTTCCACATATATGCATTAATATACAAGATTTGTTTTTCACTTTCTGACTTACTTCACTCTGTAGTACAGTCTCTAGATCCGTCAACGTCTCTACAAATGACCCAATTTCATTGCTATTTATGGCTGAATAATATTCGATTTTATATATGAACCACATCTTTCTCCATTCGTCTGTCTCTGGGCATTTATGTTGCTTCCATTACCTGTCTATTGTAAATAGTGCTGCAAAGAATATTGTGGTGAATGTGTCCTTTTGATTTATGATTTTCTCTAGGTATATGTCCAGTAGTGGGATTGCTGGATCCTATGGTAATTCTATTTTAAGATTTTAAGGAACCTCCATACTGTTCTCCATAGTGGCTGTATCAATGTACATTACCACCAATAGTGGAAGAGGGTTCCTTTTCTCCACACCCTCTCCAGCATTTGTTGATTGTAGATTTCCTGACGATGTCCATTCTAACTGGTGTGAGGTGATATCTCATTGTAGTTTCGATTTGCATTTCTCTAACAATTAGTGATGTTGGCTTAGGGTAATTGTTAGGCTTAAGGATAGGGTTACGTTTAGGGAATGGGTGTGCTTTAGGGCACAGGTGAGGGTCCTACAGCGGTTTAGGTTTAGGGCAAGGGTACATGTTAGGGTACGGGTTAGAGTTAGTGTACGGGTTAGGATTAGGGTAGGGGTTAGTGTAAGCCTTCGGGTAAGCGTTTGGTTTAGGGTTAGGGTTAGGGAAAGGGTACGTTTTAGGGTACAGGTTAGGGTACGACAACGGTTTAGGGTTAGCGTACGTGTTAGGGTATGGCTTAGTGTCAGTGTATGGGTGAGGATTAGGGTATGGTTTAGGGTAAGGCTTCGGGCAAGTGTTAGGGTTAGGGTTTCGGTTAGGGTTAGGGAATGGGTACGGTTTAGGGTAGAGGTTAGGGTACGACAATGATGTAGGGTTAGCGTATGTGTTAGGTGTTACGGTTCGGGTTAATGTTACTGTACGGGTTAGGGTTAGAGTACGTGTTAGGTTAAGGCTTCGGGTAAGTGTTAGTGTTAGGATTACGGTTTGGGTTAGGGCACGGGTACGGTTTAGGGTACAGGTTAGTGTATGACAACGGTTTAGTGTTAGCGTACGCGTTAGGGTACGGGTTAGTGTACGTGTTAGGATTAGGGTACGGTTTAGGGTAAGGCTTCGCCTAAGGGTTAGGGTTAGGCTTAGGGAACGGGTACGGGTTAGGGTACAGGTTAGGTTATGACAACGGTTTTGGGTTAGCGTACGTATTAGCGCACGGGTTAGGGTTAGTGTACGGGTCAGGATTAGGGTACGGGTTAGGGTAAGGCTTTGGGTAAGGATTAGGGTTAGTGTTAGGGTTAGGCAAAGGGTACGGTTAGGGTACAGGTCCCGGTAGGACAAAGGTTTAGGTTTAGCGTACGTGGTAGTGTATGGGTTAGTGTTAGTGTACAGGTTAGGGTTACGTGACGGTTTAGGGTAAGGATACAGGTAAGAGTTAGGTTTAGGGTTAGGGTTAGGCGTAGGGAACAGGCATGGACTATGGTACAGGTTAGATTACGACAAGGGTTTAGGGTTAGCGTACGTGTTAGGGGACGGGTTACTGTTAGTGTACGGGTTAGCATTAGGGTACGGGTTAGGGTAAGGTTTCGGATAAAGGTTAGGGTTAGGATTAGGGTTAGGGTAAGGGGATGGGTACAGGTCAGGGTACGACAATGGGTATGGGTTAGCGTTAGTGTTAGGATTAGGTTATGGGTTAGGGTAAGGGTTCGGGTAAGTGTTAGGTTTAGGGTTACGGTTGGGGTTAGGATTAGGGAACAGGTACGGTTTAGGGTACCGTTTAGGGTATGACAACGGTTTAGGGTTAGCGTATGTGGTAGGTGTCGGGCAGTGTTATTGTACGTGTTAGGATAAGGGTACGGGTTAGGGTAAGGCTTCGGGTAAGGGTTAGAGTTCGGGTTTGTTTTGGGCAATGGGTATGGTTTATGGTACACGTTAGGGTACGACAAATGTTTAGGGTTAGCATATGCGTTAGGGTATGGGTTAGTGTTTGTTAGTTGACGGGTTAGGATAAGGCTTCGGGTAAGGGTTAGGTTTAGGGAATGGGTACGGTTTAGGGTACGACAATGGTTTACGTTTAGCGTACGGGTTAGTGTTAGTGTATGGGTTAGGATTAAGGTATGGGTTAGGGTAAGGCTTCGGGTTAGGGAGCGGGCACGGTTTAGGGTACAGGTTAGGGTACGACAACGGTTTAGTGTTAGTATCCGTGTTAGTGTACGGGTTAGGATTAGTGTACGGGTTATATTAAGGCTTCGGGTAACGTTTAGGTTTAGGGTTTGGGTTAGCATTAGGGTTAGGGTGAGGGAAAGGGTACCTTTTAGGGTACAGGTTAGGGTACGACAGCGTGTTATTGTTAGCGTAGGTGTTAGTGTGTAACCAGTAGGGTGTAACCATTAGGGTGTAACCAGTAGTTAGTGTTAGTGTACGGGTTAGGAGTAGGGTACGGGTAAGGGTAAGGATTCAGGTAAATGTTAGGTTTAGGGTTACGGTTAGGGTTAGGGTTATGGAACGGTTGCGGTTTAGGGTACAGTTTAGGGTACGACAACAGTTTAGGGTTCGCCTATGTGTTAGGTGTCGGGGTAGTGTTAGTGTACGGGTTTGGATTAGCGTACTGGTTAGTTTAAGGCTTTGGATAAGGTTTAGGTTAGGGTTAGGGAACGGGTACGGTTCAGGGTTAGGGCTTCAGGGTTAGGGTTAGCGTTAGTGTTAGGGTTAGGGAACGGGTACATTTTAGGGTACACGTTAGGGTATGGCAACAGTTTAGTGTTAGCGTACGTGTTAGGGTAATAGTTAGTGTTTGTTAGTGTACGTGTTAGGATTAGGGTATGGGTTAGGGTAAGGCTTCGGGTAAGGGTTAGGGTTACGGTTAGGGTTTGGGAATGGGTACGGTTTACGGTACAGGATAGTGTACGAAAAAGTTCTAGGGTTACTGTATGTTTAAGTGTATGGGTTAGTTTTAGGGTACGGGTCAGGATTAGGGTACGGGTTAGTGTAAGGCTTCGGGTAAGGGTTAGGTTTAGGGATAGTGTTAGTGTTAGGGAGTGGGTACGGTTTAGGGTACAGGTTAGAGCATGACAACGGTTTAAGTTTACCCTACGTGTTGGGGTACGGGTTAGTGATAGTGTTCTGGTTAGGATTAGGGTAGGGGTTACTGTAAGGCTCTGGGTAAGGTTTAGGGTTAGGGTTAGGTTTCGGGAACTGGTACGGTCTAAAGTACAGGGCTTCGGGTAAGGGTTAGTGAACGGGTACATTTTCGGGTACAGGTTAGGGTACAACAATGATTTAGGGTTAGAATATGTGTTAGGGTACGGGTTAGTGTTAGTGTGCAGGTTAGAATTAGTGTATGTGTTAGGGTAAGGATTCAGGTAAGGTTTAGGGTTAGGGAACGTGTATGATTTAGGGTACAGGTTAGGGTACGAAAACGGTTTAGGGTTAGCGTACGTGTCAGGGTATGGGTTACTGTTAGTGTATAAGTTAGGATTAAGGTACGCGTTAAGGAAAGGCTTCGGGTAAGGTTTAGGGTTAGGGAATGGGTTCGATTTAGGGTACGACAACGCTTTAGGGCTGGCATACGTGTTAGTGTATGCTTTAGGAGTAGGGTGCGGGTTATAGTAAGGCTTCAGGTAAGGGTTAGGTTTAGGGTTTGGGTTAGGGTTAGGGGACTGGGACGGGGACGGTTTAGGGAACAGGTTAGGGTACGCCAACGGTTTAGAGTTAGGGTACGTGTTTGTGTATGGGATAGTGTTAGTGTACGGGTTAGGATTAGGTTACGGGTTAGGGTAAGGCTTCGGTTAAGGTTTAGGGTTCGAGTTAAGGTAAGTGTTAGGGAAATGGTACGTTTTAGGGTACAGGTTAACTGTACGAGAAAGGTTTATGGTTAGTGTACGTGTTAGGGTAAGGCTTAGGGTAGGGTTTAGGGTACATGTTAGGGTATGACAATGGGTTAGATTTAGGGTATGTGTTACGGTACCGGTTAGTGTTAGCGTATGAGTTAGATTAGGGTACTGTTTAGGGTAAGGCTTAGATTAAGGGTTTGGTTTATGGTCAGGGTTAGGTTTAGGGTACGGGTTTGTTTCAGGGTAGAGGTTACGTGTCGAAAAGAGGTTCGTGTTAGGGTACATGTTAGTTTGCGTGTTAGTGTACGGGTTAGGATTAGGGTACCGTTTAGTGTTAGGGTTAGGATTAGGGATAGGGTCAGGGAACGGGTGAATTGCAGTGCTCCTGTGCTCCGTACAAAACGATGGAAATTTCAAATGGAAGTATTAGAAACCTCTTATTTTACCCGAGCCTTATACACTGCTGTATGTTAATTACAGTTTGGCTCACACATGTGTTCATTGAAGTTACAATGTTCTGTATTTCTGTTACTGATCCTCCAGAGTGGGCCGCAACAAGGCTCCCCTTGCCCAGTGTCATTGGAGCCAACAGATCGAGACTGAGTTTGGTTCAGAAGCAAGGGAAACTTTATAGTTTGTTCAGAGAATGGAGAGATGAGAGCGTGCACTCCCACGCGGGCTGTGGGCTGGGCTGGGCTGGGCTGCTGTGTAGGGATCCCAGGAGCGTCAGCGGGAGGGAGGGGGCGGAGCTCTCGAGGGCCGGGTTGGCTGCAGCTGGGGCTGTATGTCCCAGCGTCTGCATGGGGCCCCGGGACGTGAAGTGTCGACCCAGCGATTCTGTACTAGGAAATCGGGTCTGAAGTGCCGGGTGAGGGACCGCTGCACGCTGAACCCTAGGAGAACGTGAAATTAGACAAAGCACAAAGGAAAAAAAGGTTAGACTTTATTTTATTGCCCAGAGTCTACTTTGATCTCCCACGAGTTTTTCATGGGCTTTGCCGATGACAAACCCCTCCTCTTCCTTTTGTCCCATTCCTCATTATTGGGGCGCTGTGGGTGCAGACACCTCTTCTGTCACTGCTTCGTGCTAAGTTGGGAGTCCTCATACTCAGGGGAAGGGGCAGAACTTCTCTCCAGCAGCCTCGTGGTGTGGTTGATGGTCCCCAGGCTTCCTGCCTCACTGCTCATTCACCTGAGCACCAGCATTGGAAGTCTTATAGATTTTAATAACCTTTAAGGGTCCAGGAAAGAGATGCACAGAGACACTAGGGGGGCCGTTTTTACCCCGCCCCACATTTGTTCGACCACCTTAGGCTGACGGTTTCTGCCAGCGTAGTTGCTCTGACCAGTAGTCTGTGCTTTCTTCAATTAGGCCCCTGAATTAACGTACAAACAGCACCAGATGTCAGAGCCCTGCCTGCTCAACAGCAAGACAGTCCAGGGCCGGTGGTGATCCAGGACCATGACGGCCACTGAGTCAACGGCCTTTTCAAGTAGCCGGGAGTCCTGCCGGTCTCATTGGCTGCTGTCACCGCGGTGTCTGTAGGCTTTTCTATGGTGACACCGTGATATACGGTTACCCCGCCAAGCTTATTAGCTCACCTCTGGGTGCAGTACGTCCTGCAAGCAGTAGACTCCTCCCTTGGGGCACACTCTTGTTGCTTTCTGAGAGAAACTCCAGGTCAAGTGATGGTCACACGAGTCGTCATGGGGACCCATTGCCCCCGGTTGTCTCTCTGGATGTTAGAGTTGGAGGGCCTCCTCACTCGAGGTCAGTGTGCCCAGGGAGCGACCCCTGCAACTTCAGGGCATGGTGGGTGGTTAGGAACACCACGTGGGGTCCTTTTCCCTTCGGAGTGAGCTGGCCTTGCGGGCTGCTGAATTCCACGTTTTTAGATACCCCCAGTACCCTAGCGGGATGGGGCGGCGGGCCAAGCCCTTGGTGACCATAGTTTATCCTACCTGAAGGGCATTCCTGTGTTGTTCCATTTCAAGTGGTCCCAGTTTTTGCACTAATACTCCAAGGGTGATTCACCTTCTATGGTGACGTAAAGGTCAAAGGGTTTAGCTAAATTAGGGAGTTCCAGGGCAAGGGTCTGAATTGACTGCTCTTTCCATTCTTGAAAGGCCGCTTCTGGATTCTATTCGAAAGGATCATCAATTTTTCCTTTCAGTGTTTCATATAGAGGCCCAGCTATTAGAGTGTATTTACGGATCCAGATGCAGCAAACCCCGGCTTCCCCAGGAACCCCTAGGCTGTCTTCTAGTTTTAGAAGGAGTAAGGCTGCAAATGGCTTCTTCCCTTTCCTGGGAGGGGTGCTCCAACCTTCTGTGAGAATGAAGCCCAGGCAGGTCACCTTAGTCTATGATATTTGAGCCTTTTACTTGGACGCCCTCTATCTTTTATTCCCTAGGGAGTTCAGAGTCCTCCTTAGTGGGGCAGGCGATCAGAATGTCATCTGCCTATTGAAGGAGGGCTCCCTTTTCCAGAGATAGAACTTTTAAGTGTTTAGCTAACGTTTCCCAAAAGATCGTGTGGGAATTTTTGAAGCCTTGGGGGAGGACGGCCCAGCCGTTTTGTTTTTGTTGTATGTTGAGGTCTGCCACTCAGAAGCCGAAATTGCTTGTGACGCTGGGACTAATGGAATACAGAAGAAGGCACCGTTGAAGTCTAATACAGAATATCATGTCCTGGTGGATGGTAGAATGAGCATCAGGGTGTAGGAATTAGGAACTACTGGATGTATATCCTCGGTGGCTTCACTGACTGTCCTGACATCCTTTACCAGGTCCCCAACAGCTCACAGGGCTCTCGTGGTCAGGCCAATAACAGGATATGGAGCTCCTCTTGGCAGGTCCCCTGCAGCCAACAGGGCTCTCATGGTCACCCCCTCCCAGGATATGGAGCTCACCTGGGCCGGTCGCCAGCCTCCCACAGGGCTCTCGTGGTCAGGCACCTCCCAGGATACAGAGCTCCCCTGGGCAGGTACCACGGCAGGGCTGGGCACACAGGATCCGTGCACATAGCCCTCGTTGCAGAGCACCCCCAGCTCAGCTGTCGTTCAGAGCTGACACAGAGCGCCTCAGAGCAGGACTTGAACTAAGAAATAGCAGCTCCGACAGGTCTGTGACCCTGAGCATCACTCTGTGCGGCCTCCCTCCGCCTGGCCTTCCAGAGACTTCCACTGCAGCTGGGGCACCAGGCCTCCCTCTCCCCCCATCAACCTTCCTCTCCCTGACCCCTGGGTTCCTCTCGTTAGGAGAGGGTCTTCTTTAAGTTGCCTCCCACTCATGGGCCAGATAAAATGATTAGAAAACAAGCCAGAGCTGCAGCCCTTTGTCTCTCCTGTCTCTCAGGAGCACACACCTGTTCCTTGGACTTGGAAGGTTCATTTTCTGCAACTGTGAGCCCCTGAGGGGCGAGGATTGGCTGACCTGGGCAGCCTGACCGTGCGGGCCAGCCCTCCCCAGGTGTGCCTGGGTTGAGGTTAATATAAACACCGCTCCAGGCAGCAAGAGCCCCCGCAGCAGTGCCTGACGCCATGTTCTCTGCCCCGTCAGCAGTGTCGGGGCTGGGCTGGTGGGAGGGAGTGAGAGGCCACGGCTTTGTGGGTCGCCCAGTGTGAGTGGGGCTCTGCTGGACTTTCTGCAGGAGCTTCCAGGCTGCCACCTGCTAAAGAAGAGGATGTGTCACCCATACCTGCCACTGGAATTTCTCCCCGGGCAGAGGTGAGGAAGGAAGAAAGCAGTGGGGGCCGGGGCAGGAGCGGTATCTCAGGTAGGGAAATGGAAAGCTTCCAGAAGAGCGCCCAGGGCCAGGACAATCCTAGCTGGCCTGCAGGCACCAAGTCGGCCGGCGTGCTGTCGCCGGTGTGGCTCCATGGTCCTTCCTCTAGGCTTTCAAGTGCTTGTACATATTCAGGTGTTTTACCTGGGGAGGGTGGGAACAATTCAGCAGCAGCTGGCCTGGGGCTCAGCTCACGTTTACTCACAGACGCCTCGGCACGTTCCCCCAGCCTTGCAATGAGCACGCTCCTTGTGGGGGAGCTGCTGACTGCATGGGAGACAATTTCCCACCTCTGACCAACTTCAGAATTGTTTACCACTGGATCAAGTGCCCTGATAGGGTATTCCCGTGTATAACTGTTGGGTTCTTTTTTTTTCTTTTTTCTTTGCTTTTTTGGTTCAAGGTAGAATTTATTGCTCTGTTTTGTATTTATAGATATAAGCATGGAAATAATTCATTCATATAAATACACGTATGAGAAAGGAATAACATTTTTCAGTTTTTTAAAATTTTATTTTTTAAATTTTTAAATTTAATTTTATGTATATTTTTATACAGCAGGTCCTTATTGGTTACCTATTTTATACATATAAATGTATACATGTCAATCTCAATCTCCAAACACCTCTCACCCCACCCCCGATGGCTTTACCCTCTCGGTGTCCATACGTTTGTTCTCTACATCTGTGTCTCTATTTCTGCCCTGCAAACCAGTTCATCTGTACCATTTTTTCTAGGTTCCACATATATGCATTAATATACAAGATTTGTTTTTCACTTTCTGACTTACTTCACTCTGTAGTACAGTCTCTAGATCCGTCAACGTCTCTACAAATGACCCAATTTCATTGCTATTTATGGCTGAATAATATTCGATTTTATATATGAACCACATCTTTCTCCATTCGTCTGTCTCTGGGCATTTATGTTGCTTCCATTACCTGTCTATTGTAAATAGTGCTGCAAAGAATATTGTGGTGAATGTGTCCTTTTGATTTATGATTTTCTCTAGGTATATGTCCAGTAGTGGGATTGCTGGATCCTATGGTAATTCTATTTTAAGATTTTAAGGAACCTCCATACTGTTCTCCATAGTGGCTGTATCAATGTACATTACCACCAATAGTGGAAGAGGGTTCCTTTTCTCCACACCCTCTCCAGCATTTGTTGATTGTAGATTTCCTGACGATGTCCATTCTAACTGGTGTGAGGTGATATCTCATTGTAGTTTCGATTTGCATTTCTCTAACAATTAGTGATGTTGGCTTAGGGTAATTGTTAGGCTTAAGGATAGGGTTACGTTTAGGGAATGGGTGTGCTTTAGGGCACAGGTGAGGGTCCTACAGCGGTTTAGGTTTAGGGCAAGGGTACATGTTAGGGTACGGGTTAGAGTTAGTGTACGGGTTAGGATTAGGGTAGGGGTTAGTGTAAGCCTTCGGGTAAGCGTTTGGTTTAGGGTTAGGGTTAGGGAAAGGGTACGTTTTAGGGTACAGGTTAGGGTACGACAACGGTTTAGGGTTAGCGTACGTGTTAGGGTATGGCTTAGTGTCAGTGTATGGGTGAGGATTAGGGTATGGTTTAGGGTAAGGCTTCGGGCAAGTGTTAGGGTTAGGGTTTCGGTTAGGGTTAGGGAATGGGTACGGTTTAGGGTAGAGGTTAGGGTACGACAATGATGTAGGGTTAGCGTATGTGTTAGGTGTTACGGTTCGGGTTAATGTTACTGTACGGGTTAGGGTTAGAGTACGTGTTAGGTTAAGGCTTCGGGTAAGTGTTAGTGTTAGGATTACGGTTTGGGTTAGGGCACGGGTACGGTTTAGGGTACAGGTTAGTGTATGACAACGGTTTAGTGTTAGCGTACGCGTTAGGGTACGGGTTAGTGTACGTGTTAGGATTAGGGTACGGTTTAGGGTAAGGCTTCGCCTAAGGGTTAGGGTTAGGCTTAGGGAACGGGTACGGGTTAGGGTACAGGTTAGGTTATGACAACGGTTTTGGGTTAGCGTACGTATTAGCGCACGGGTTAGGGTTAGTGTACGGGTCAGGATTAGGGTACGGGTTAGGGTAAGGCTTTGGGTAAGGATTAGGGTTAGTGTTAGGGTTAGGCAAAGGGTACGGTTAGGGTACAGGTCCCGGTAGGACAAAGGTTTAGGTTTAGCGTACGTGGTAGTGTATGGGTTAGTGTTAGTGTACAGGTTAGGGTTACGTGACGGTTTAGGGTAAGGATACAGGTAAGAGTTAGGTTTAGGGTTAGGGTTAGGCGTAGGGAACAGGCATGGACTATGGTACAGGTTAGATTACGACAAGGGTTTAGGGTTAGCGTACGTGTTAGGGGACGGGTTACTGTTAGTGTACGGGTTAGCATTAGGGTACGGGTTAGGGTAAGGTTTCGGATAAAGGTTAGGGTTAGGATTAGGGTTAGGGTAAGGGGATGGGTACAGGTCAGGGTACGACAATGGGTATGGGTTAGCGTTAGTGTTAGGATTAGGTTATGGGTTAGGGTAAGGGTTCGGGTAAGTGTTAGGTTTAGGGTTACGGTTGGGGTTAGGATTAGGGAACAGGTACGGTTTAGGGTACCGTTTAGGGTATGACAACGGTTTAGGGTTAGCGTATGTGGTAGGTGTCGGGCAGTGTTATTGTACGTGTTAGGATAAGGGTACGGGTTAGGGTAAGGCTTCGGGTAAGGGTTAGAGTTCGGGTTTGTTTTGGGCAATGGGTATGGTTTATGGTACACGTTAGGGTACGACAAATGTTTAGGGTTAGCATATGCGTTAGGGTATGGGTTAGTGTTTGTTAGTTGACGGGTTAGGATAAGGCTTCGGGTAAGGGTTAGGTTTAGGGAATGGGTACGGTTTAGGGTACGACAATGGTTTACGTTTAGCGTACGGGTTAGTGTTAGTGTATGGGTTAGGATTAAGGTATGGGTTAGGGTAAGGCTTCGGGTTAGGGAGCGGGCACGGTTTAGGGTACAGGTTAGGGTACGACAACGGTTTAGTGTTAGTATCCGTGTTAGTGTACGGGTTAGGATTAGTGTACGGGTTATATTAAGGCTTCGGGTAACGTTTAGGTTTAGGGTTTGGGTTAGCATTAGGGT
This sequence comes from Delphinapterus leucas, assembly GCF_059928025.1. Taxonomy (NCBI): domain Eukaryota; kingdom Metazoa; phylum Chordata; class Mammalia; order Artiodactyla; family Monodontidae; genus Delphinapterus; species Delphinapterus leucas. The sequence goes on along the minus strand of NW_028322242.1, from coordinate 13,216,519 downwards.
TAGGGTGAGGGAAAGGGTACCTTTTAGGGTACAGGTTAGGGTACGACAGCGTGTTATTGTTAGCGTAGGTGTTAGTGTGTAACCAGTAGGGTGTAACCATTAGGGTGTAACCAGTAGTTAGTGTTAGTGTACGGGTTAGGAGTAGGGTACGGGTAAGGGTAAGGATTCAGGTAAATGTTAGGTTTAGGGTTACGGTTAGGGTTAGGGTTATGGAACGGTTGCGGTTTAGGGTACAGTTTAGGGTACGACAACAGTTTAGGGTTCGCCTATGTGTTAGGTGTCGGGGTAGTGTTAGTGTACGGGTTTGGATTAGCGTACTGGTTAGTTTAAGGCTTTGGATAAGGTTTAGGTTAGGGTTAGGGAACGGGTACGGTTCAGGGTTAGGGCTTCAGGGTTAGGGTTAGCGTTAGTGTTAGGGTTAGGGAACGGGTACATTTTAGGGTACACGTTAGGGTATGGCAACAGTTTAGTGTTAGCGTACGTGTTAGGGTAATAGTTAGTGTTTGTTAGTGTACGTGTTAGGATTAGGGTATGGGTTAGGGTAAGGCTTCGGGTAAGGGTTAGGGTTACGGTTAGGGTTTGGGAATGGGTACGGTTTACGGTACAGGATAGTGTACGAAAAAGTTCTAGGGTTACTGTATGTTTAAGTGTATGGGTTAGTTTTAGGGTACGGGTCAGGATTAGGGTACGGGTTAGTGTAAGGCTTCGGGTAAGGGTTAGGTTTAGGGATAGTGTTAGTGTTAGGGAGTGGGTACGGTTTAGGGTACAGGTTAGAGCATGACAACGGTTTAAGTTTACCCTACGTGTTGGGGTACGGGTTAGTGATAGTGTTCTGGTTAGGATTAGGGTAGGGGTTACTGTAAGGCTCTGGGTAAGGTTTAGGGTTAGGGTTAGGTTTCGGGAACTGGTACGGTCTAAAGTACAGGGCTTCGGGTAAGGGTTAGTGAACGGGTACATTTTCGGGTACAGGTTAGGGTACAACAATGATTTAGGGTTAGAATATGTGTTAGGGTACGGGTTAGTGTTAGTGTGCAGGTTAGAATTAGTGTATGTGTTAGGGTAAGGATTCAGGTAAGGTTTAGGGTTAGGGAACGTGTATGATTTAGGGTACAGGTTAGGGTACGAAAACGGTTTAGGGTTAGCGTACGTGTCAGGGTATGGGTTACTGTTAGTGTATAAGTTAGGATTAAGGTACGCGTTAAGGAAAGGCTTCGGGTAAGGTTTAGGGTTAGGGAATGGGTTCGATTTAGGGTACGACAACGCTTTAGGGCTGGCATACGTGTTAGTGTATGCTTTAGGAGTAGGGTGCGGGTTATAGTAAGGCTTCAGGTAAGGGTTAGGTTTAGGGTTTGGGTTAGGGTTAGGGGACTGGGACGGGGACGGTTTAGGGAACAGGTTAGGGTACGCCAACGGTTTAGAGTTAGGGTACGTGTTTGTGTATGGGATAGTGTTAGTGTACGGGTTAGGATTAGGTTACGGGTTAGGGTAAGGCTTCGGTTAAGGTTTAGGGTTCGAGTTAAGGTAAGTGTTAGGGAAATGGTACGTTTTAGGGTACAGGTTAACTGTACGAGAAAGGTTTATGGTTAGTGTACGTGTTAGGGTAAGGCTTAGGGTAGGGTTTAGGGTACATGTTAGGGTATGACAATGGGTTAGATTTAGGGTATGTGTTACGGTACCGGTTAGTGTTAGCGTATGAGTTAGATTAGGGTACTGTTTAGGGTAAGGCTTAGATTAAGGGTTTGGTTTATGGTCAGGGTTAGGTTTAGGGTACGGGTTTGTTTCAGGGTAGAGGTTACGTGTCGAAAAGAGGTTCGTGTTAGGGTACATGTTAGTTTGCGTGTTAGTGTACGGGTTAGGATTAGGGTACCGTTTAGTGTTAGGGTTAGGATTAGGGATAGGGTCAGGGAACGGGTGAATTGCAGTGCTCCTGTGCTCCGTACAAAACGATGGAAATTTCAAATGGAAGTATTAGAAACCTCTTATTTTACCCGAGCCTTATACACTGCTGTATGTTAATTACAGTTTGGCTCACACATGTGTTCATTGAAGTTACAATGTTCTGTATTTCTGTTACTGATCCTCCAGAGTGGGCCGCAACAAGGCTCCCCTTGCCCAGTGTCATTGGAGCCAACAGATCGAGACTGAGTTTGGTTCAGAAGCAAGGGAAACTTTATAGTTTGTTCAGAGAATGGAGAGATGAGAGCGTGCACTCCCACGCGGGCTGTGGGCTGGGCTGGGCTGGGCTGCTGTGTAGGGATCCCAGGAGCGTCAGCGGGAGGGAGGGGGCGGAGCTCTCGAGGGCCGGGTTGGCTGCAGCTGGGGCTGTATGTCCCAGCGTCTGCATGGGGCCCCGGGACGTGAAGTGTCGACCCAGCGATTCTGTACTAGGAAATCGGGTCTGAAGTGCCGGGTGAGGGACCGCTGCACGCTGAACCCTAGGAGAACGTGAAATTAGACAAAGCACAAAGGAAAAAAAGGTTAGACTTTATTTTATTGCCCAGAGTCTACTTTGATCTCCCACGAGTTTTTCATGGGCTTTGCCGATGACAAACCCCTCCTCTTCCTTTTGTCCCATTCCTCATTATTGGGGCGCTGTGGGTGCAGACACCTCTTCTGTCACTGCTTCGTGCTAAGTTGGGAGTCCTCATACTCAGGGGAAGGGGCAGAACTTCTCTCCAGCAGCCTCGTGGTGTGGTTGATGGTCCCCAGGCTTCCTGCCTCACTGCTCATTCACCTGAGCACCAGCATTGGAAGTCTTATAGATTTTAATAACCTTTAAGGGTCCAGGAAAGAGATGCACAGAGACACTAGGGGGGCCGTTTTTACCCCGCCCCACATTTGTTCGACCACCTTAGGCTGACGGTTTCTGCCAGCGTAGTTGCTCTGACCAGTAGTCTGTGCTTTCTTCAATTAGGGCCCTGAATTAACGTACAAACAGCACCAGATGTCAGAGCCCTGCCTGCTCAACAGCAAGACAGTCCAGGGCCGGTGGTGATCCAGGACCATGACGGCCACTGAGTCAACGGCCTTTTCAAGTAGCCGGGAGTCCTGCCGGTCTCATTGGCTGCTGTCACCGCGGTGTCTGTAGGCTTTTCTATGGTGACACCGTGATATACGGTTACCCCGCCAAGCTTATTAGCTCACCTCTGGGTGCAGTACGTCCTGCAAGCAGTAGACTCCTCCCTTGGGGCACACTCTTGTTGCTTTCTGAGAGAAACTCCAGGTCAAGTGATGGTCACACGAGTCGTCATGGGGACCCATTGCCCCCGGTTGTCTCTCTGGATGTTAGAGTTGGAGGGCCTCCTCACTCGAGGTCAGTGTGCCCAGGGAGCGACCCCTGCAACTTCAGGGCATGGTGGGTGGTTAGGAACACCACGTGGGGTCCTTTTCCCTTCGGAGTGAGCTGGCCTTGCGGGCTGCTGAATTCCACGTTTTTAGATACCCCCAGTACCCTAGCGGGATGGGGCGGCGGGCCAAGCCCTTGGTGACCATAGTTTATCCTACCTGAAGGGCATTCCTGTGTTGTTCCATTTCAAGTGGTCCCAGTTTTTGCACTAATACTCCAAGGGTGATTCACCTTCTATGGTGACGTAAAGGTCAAAGGGTTTAGCTAAATTAGGGAGTTCCAGGGCAAGGGTCTGAATTGACTGCTCTTTCCATTCTTGAAAGGCCGCTTCTGGATTCTATTCGAAAGGATCATCAATTTTTCCTTTCAGTGTTTCATATAGAGGCCCAGCTATTAGAGTGTATTTACGGATCCAGATGCAGCAAACCCCGGCTTCCCCAGGAACCCCTAGGCTGTCTTCTAGTTTTAGAAGGAGTAAGGCTGCAAATGGCTTCTTCCCTTTCCTGGGAGGGGTGCTCCAACCTTCTGTGAGAATGAAGCCCAGGCAGGTCACCTTAGTCTATGATATTTGAGCCTTTTACTTGGACGCCCTCTATCTTTTATTCCCTAGGGAGTTCAGAGTCCTCCTTAGTGGGGCAGGCGATCAGAATGTCATCTGCCTATTGAAGGAGGGCTCCCTTTTCCAGAGATAGAACTTTTAAGTGTTTAGCTAACGTTTCCCAAAAGATCGTGTGGGAATTTTTGAAGCCTTGGGGGAGGACGGCCCAGCCGTTTTGTTTTTGTTGTATGTTGAGGTCTGCCACTCAGAAGCCGAAATTGCTTGTGACGCTGGGACTAATGGAATACAGAAGAAGGCACCGTTGAAGTCTAATACAGAATATCATGTCCTGGTGGATGGTAGAATGAGCATCAGGGTGTAGGAATTAGGAACTACTGGATGTATATCCTCGGTGGCTTCACTGACTGTCCTGACATCCTTTACCAGGTCCCCAACAGCTCACAGGGCTCTCGTGGTCAGGCCAATAACAGGATATGGAGCTCCTCTTGGCAGGTCCCCTGCAGCCAACAGGGCTCTCATGGTCACCCCCTCCCAGGATATGGAGCTCACCTGGGCCGGTCGCCAGCCTCCCACAGGGCTCTCGTGGTCAGGCACCTCCCAGGATACAGAGCTCCCCTGGGCAGGTACCACGGCAGGGCTGGGCACACAGGATCCGTGCACATAGCCCTCGTTGCAGAGCACCCCCAGCTCAGCTGTCGTTCAGAGCTGACACAGAGCGCCTCAGAGCAGGACTTGAACTAAGAAATAGCAGCTCCGACAGGTCTGTGACCCTGAGCATCACTCTGTGCGGCCTCCCTCCGCCTGGCCTTCCAGAGACTTCCACTGCAGCTGGGGCACCAGGCCTCCCTCTCCCCCCATCAACCTTCCTCTCCCTGACCCCTGGGTTCCTCTCGTTAGGAGAGGGTCTTCTTTAAGTTGCCTCCCACTCATGGGCCAGATAAAATGATTAGAAAACAAGCCAGAGCTGCAGCCCTTTGTCTCTCCTGTCTCTCAGGAGCACACACCTGTTCCTTGGACTTGGAAGGTTCATTTTCTGCAACTGTGAGCCCCTGAGGGGCGAGGATTGGCTGACCTGGGCAGCCTGACCGTGCGGGCCAGCCCTCCCCAGGTGTGCCTGGGTTGAGGTTAATATAAACACCGCTCCAGGCAGCAAGAGCCCCCGCAGCAGTGCCTGACGCCATGTTCTCTGCCCCGTCAGCAGTGTCGGGGCTGGGCTGGTGGGAGGGAGTGAGAGGCCACGGCTTTGTGGGTCGCCCAGTGTGAGTGGGGCTCTGCTGGACTTTCTGCAGGAGCTTCCAGGCTGCCACCTGCTAAAGAAGAGGATGTGTCACCCATACCTGCCACTGGAATTTCTCCCCGGGCAGAGGTGAGGAAGGAAGAAAGCAGTGGGGGCCGGGGCAGGAGCGGTATCTCAGGTAGGGAAATGGAAAGCTTCCAGAAGAGCGCCCAGGGCCAGGACAATCCTAGCTGGCCTGCAGGCACCAAGTCGGCCGGCGTGCTGTCGCCGGTGTGGCTCCATGGTCCTTCCTCTAGGCTTTCAAGTGCTTGTACATATTCAGGTGTTTTACCTGGGGAGGGTGGGAACAATTCAGCAGCAGCTGGCCTGGGGCTCAGCTCACGTTTACTCACAGACGCCTCGGCACGTTCCCCCAGCCTTGCAATGAGCACGCTCCTTGTGGGGGAGCTGCTGACTGCATGGGAGACAATTTCCCACCTCTGACCAACTTCAGAATTGTTTACCACTGGATCAAGTGCCCTGATAGGGTATTCCCGTGTATAACTGTTGGGTTCTTTTTTTTTCTTTTTTCTTTGCTTTTTTGGTTCAAGGTAGAATTTATTGCTCTGTTTTGTATTTATAGATATAAGCATGGAAATAATTCATTCATATAAATACACGTATGAGAAAGGAATAACATTTTTCAGTTTTTTAAAATTTTATTTTTTAAATTTTTAAATTTAATTTTATGTATATTTTTATACAGCAGGTCCTTATTGGTTACCTATTTTATACATATAAATGTATACATGTCAATCTCAATCTCCAAACACCTCTCACCCCACCCCCGATGGCTTTACCCTCTCGGTGTCCATACGTTTGTTCTCTACATCTGTGTCTCTATTTCTGCCCTGCAAACCAGTTCATCTGTACCATTTTTTCTAGGTTCCACATATATGCATTAATATACAAGATTTGTTTTTCACTTTCTGACTTACTTCACTCTGTAGTACAGTCTCTAGATCCGTCAACGTCTCTACAAATGACCCAATTTCATTGCTATTTATGGCTGAATAATATTCGATTTTATATATGAACCACATCTTTCTCCATTCGTCTGTCTCTGGGCATTTATGTTGCTTCCATTACCTGTCTATTGTAAATAGTGCTGCAAAGAATATTGTGGTGAATGTGTCCTTTTGATTTATGATTTTCTCTAGGTATATGTCCAGTAGTGGGATTGCTGGATCCTATGGTAATTCTATTTTAAGATTTTAAGGAACCTCCATACTGTTCTCCATAGTGGCTGTATCAATGTACATTACCACCAATAGTGGAAGAGGGTTCCTTTTCTCCACACCCTCTCCAGCATTTGTTGATTGTAGATTTCCTGACGATGTCCATTCTAACTGGTGTGAGGTGATATCTCATTGTAGTTTCGATTTGCATTTCTCTAACAATTAGTGATGTTGGCTTAGGGTAATTGTTAGGCTTAAGGATAGGGTTACGTTTAGGGAATGGGTGTGCTTTAGGGCACAGGTGAGGGTCCTACAGCGGTTTAGGTTTAGGGCAAGGGTACATGTTAGGGTACGGGTTAGAGTTAGTGTACGGGTTAGGATTAGGGTAGGGGTTAGTGTAAGCCTTCGGGTAAGCGTTTGGTTTAGGGTTAGGGTTAGGGAAAGGGTACGTTTTAGGGTACAGGTTAGGGTACGACAACGGTTTAGGGTTAGCGTACGTGTTAGGGTATGGCTTAGTGTCAGTGTATGGGTGAGGATTAGGGTATGGTTTAGGGTAAGGCTTCGGGCAAGTGTTAGGGTTAGGGTTTCGGTTAGGGTTAGGGAATGGGTACGGTTTAGGGTAGAGGTTAGGGTACGACAATGATGTAGGGTTAGCGTATGTGTTAGGTGTTACGGTTCGGGTTAATGTTACTGTACGGGTTAGGGTTAGAGTACGTGTTAGGTTAAGGCTTCGGGTAAGTGTTAGTGTTAGGATTACGGTTTGGGTTAGGGCACGGGTACGGTTTAGGGTACAGGTTAGTGTATGACAACGGTTTAGTGTTAGCGTACGCGTTAGGGTACGGGTTAGTGTACGTGTTAGGATTAGGGTACGGTTTAGGGTAAGGCTTCGCCTAAGGGTTAGGGTTAGGCTTAGGGAACGGGTACGGGTTAGGGTACAGGTTAGGTTATGACAACGGTTTTGGGTTAGCGTACGTATTAGCGCACGGGTTAGGGTTAGTGTACGGGTCAGGATTAGGGTACGGGTTAGGGTAAGGCTTTGGGTAAGGATTAGGGTTAGTGTTAGGGTTAGGCAAAGGGTACGGTTAGGGTACAGGTCCCGGTAGGACAAAGGTTTAGGTTTAGCGTACGTGGTAGTGTATGGGTTAGTGTTAGTGTACAGGTTAGGGTTACGTGACGGTTTAGGGTAAGGATACAGGTAAGAGTTAGGTTTAGGGTTAGGGTTAGGCGTAGGGAACAGGCATGGACTATGGTACAGGTTAGATTACGACAAGGGTTTAGGGTTAGCGTACGTGTTAGGGGACGGGTTACTGTTAGTGTACGGGTTAGCATTAGGGTACGGGTTAGGGTAAGGTTTCGGATAAAGGTTAGGGTTAGGATTAGGGTTAGGGTAAGGGGATGGGTACAGGTCAGGGTACGACAATGGGTATGGGTTAGCGTTAGTGTTAGGATTAGGTTATGGGTTAGGGTAAGGGTTCGGGTAAGTGTTAGGTTTAGGGTTACGGTTGGGGTTAGGATTAGGGAACAGGTACGGTTTAGGGTACCGTTTAGGGTATGACAACGGTTTAGGGTTAGCGTATGTGGTAGGTGTCGGGCAGTGTTATTGTACGTGTTAGGATAAGGGTACGGGTTAGGGTAAGGCTTCGGGTAAGGGTTAGAGTTCGGGTTTGTTTTGGGCAATGGGTATGGTTTATGGTACACGTTAGGGTACGACAAATGTTTAGGGTTAGCATATGCGTTAGGGTATGGGTTAGTGTTTGTTAGTTGACGGGTTAGGATAAGGCTTCGGGTAAGGGTTAGGTTTAGGGAATGGGTACGGTTTAGGGTACGACAATGGTTTACGTTTAGCGTACGGGTTAGTGTTAGTGTATGGGTTAGGATTAAGGTATGGGTTAGGGTAAGGCTTCGGGTTAGGGAGCGGGCACGGTTTAGGGTACAGGTTAGGGTACGACAACGGTTTAGTGTTAGTATCCGTGTTAGTGTACGGGTTAGGATTAGTGTACGGGTTATATTAAGGCTTCGGGTAACGTTTAGGTTTAGGGTTTGGGTTAGCATTAGGGTTAGGGTGAGGGAAAGGGTACCTTTTAGGGTACAGGTTAGGGTACGACAGCGTGTTATTGTTAGCGTAGGTGTTAGTGTGTAACCAGTAGGGTGTAACCATTAGGGTGTAACCAGTAGTTAGTGTTAGTGTACGGGTTAGGAGTAGGGTACGGGTAAGGGTAAGGATTCAGGTAAATGTTAGGTTTAGGGTTACGGTTAGGGTTAGGGTTATGGAACGGTTGCGGTTTAGGGTACAGTTTAGGGTACGACAACAGTTTAGGGTTCGCCTATGTGTTAGGTGTCGGGGTAGTGTTAGTGTACGGGTTTGGATTAGCGTACTGGTTAGTTTAAGGCTTTGGATAAGGTTTAGGTTAGGGTTAGGGAACGGGTACGGTTCAGGGTTAGGGCTTCAGGGTTAGGGTTAGCGTTAGTGTTAGGGTTAGGGAACGGGTACATTTTAGGGTACACGTTAGGGTATGGCAACAGTTTAGTGTTAGCGTACGTGTTAGGGTAATAGTTAGTGTTTGTTAGTGTACGTGTTAGGATTAGGGTATGGGTTAGGGTAAGGCTTCGGGTAAGGGTTAGGGTTACGGTTAGGGTTTGGGAATGGGTACGGTTTACGGTACAGGATAGTGTACGAAAAAGTTCTAGGGTTACTGTATGTTTAAGTGTATGGGTTAGTTTTAGGGTACGGGTCAGGATTAGGGTACGGGTTAGTGTAAGGCTTCGGGTAAGGGTTAGGTTTAGGGATAGTGTTAGTGTTAGGGAGTGGGTACGGTTTAGGGTACAGGTTAGAGCATGACAACGGTTTAAGTTTACCCTACGTGTTGGGGTACGGGTTAGTGATAGTGTTCTGGTTAGGATTAGGGTAGGGGTTACTGTAAGGCTCTGGGTAAGGTTTAGGGTTAGGGTTAGGTTTCGGGAACTGGTACGGTCTAAAGTACAGGGCTTCGGGTAAGGGTTAGTGAACGGGTACATTTTCGGGTACAGGTTAGGGTACAACAATGATTTAGGGTTAGAATATGTGTTAGGGTACGGGTTAGTGTTAGTGTGCAGGTTAGAATTAGTGTATGTGTTAGGGTAAGGATTCAGGTAAGGTTTAGGGTTAGGGAACGTGTATGATTTAGGGTACAGGTTAGGGTACGAAAACGGTTTAGGGTTAGCGTACGTGTCAGGGTATGGGTTACTGTTAGTGTATAAGTTAGGATTAAGGTACGCGTTAAGGAAAGGCTTCGGGTAAGGTTTAGGGTTAGGGAATGGGTTCGATTTAGGGTACGACAACGCTTTAGGGCTGGCATACGTGTTAGTGTATGCTTTAGGAGTAGGGTGCGGGTTATAGTAAGGCTTCAGGTAAGGGTTAGGTTTAGGGTTTGGGTTAGGGTTAGGGGACTGGGACGGGGACGGTTTAGGGAACAGGTTAGGGTACGCCAACGGTTTAGAGTTAGGGTACGTGTTTGTGTATGGGATAGTGTTAGTGTACGGGTTAGGATTAGGTTACGGGTTAGGGTAAGGCTTCGGTTAAGGTTTAGGGTTCGAGTTAAGGTAAGTGTTAGGGAAATGGTACGTTTTAGGGTACAGGTTAACTGTACGAGAAAGGTTTATGGTTAGTGTACGTGTTAGGGTAAGGCTTAGGGTAGGGTTTAGGGTACATGTTAGGGTATGACAATGGGTTAGATTTAGGGTATGTGTTACGGTACCGGTTAGTGTTAGCGTATGAGTTAGATTAGGGTACTGTTTAGGGTAAGGCTTAGATTAAGGGTTTGGTTTATGGTCAGGGTTAGGTTTAGGGTACGGGTTTGTTTCAGGGTAGAGGTTACGTGTCGAAAAGAGGTTCGTGTTAGGGTACATGTTAGTTTGCGTGTTAGTGTACGGGTTAGGATTAGGGTACCGTTTAGTGTTAGGGTTAGGATTAGGGATAGGGTCAGGGAACGGGTGAATTGCAGTGCTCCTGTGCTCCGTACAAAACGATGGAAATTTCAAATGGAAGTATTAGAAACCTCTTATTTTACCCGAGCCTTATACACTGCTGTATGTTAATTACAGTTTGGCTCACACATGTGTTCATTGAAGTTACAATGTTCTGTATTTCTGTTACTGATCCTCCAGAGTGGGCCGCAACAAGGCTCCCCTTGCCCAGTGTCATTGGAGCCAACAGATCGAGACTGAGTTTGGTTCAGAAGCAAGGGAAACTTTATAGTTTGTTCAGAGAATGGAGAGATGAGAGCGTGCACTCCCACGCGGGCTGTGGGCTGGGCTGGGCTGGGCTGCTGTGTAGGGATCCCAGGAGCGTCAGCGGGAGGGAGGGGGCGGAGCTCTCGAGGGCCGGGTTGGCTGCAGCTGGGGCTGTATGTCCCAGCGTCTGCATGGGGCCCCGGGACGTGAAGTGTCGACCCAGCGATTCTGTACTAGGAAATCGGGTCTGAAGTGCCGGGTGAGGGACCGCTGCACGCTGAACCCTAGGAGAACGTGAAATTAGACAAAGCACAAAGGAAAAAAAGGTTAGACTTTATTTTATTGCCCAGAGTCTACTTTGATCTCCCACGAGTTTTTCATGGGCTTTGCCGATGACAAACCCCTCCTCTTCCTTTTGTCCCATTCCTCATTATTGGGGCGCTGTGGGTGCAGACACCTCTTCTGTCACTGCTTCGTGCTAAGTTGGGAGTCCTCATACTCAGGGGAAGGGGCAGAACTTCTCTCCAGCAGCCTCGTGGTGTGGTTGATGGTCCCCAGGCTTCCTGCCTCACTGCTCATTCACCTGAGCACCAGCATTGGAAGTCTTATAGATTTTAATAACCTTTAAGGGTCCAGGAAAGAGATGCACAGAGACACTAGGGGGGCCGTTTTTACCCCGCCCCACATTTGTTCGACCACCTTAGGCTGACGGTTTCTGCCAGCGTAGTTGCTCTGACCAGTAGTCTGTGCTTTCTTCAATTAGGGCCCTGAATTAACGTACAAACAGCACCAGATGTCAGAGCCCTGCCTGCTCAACAGCAAGACAGTCCAGGGCCGGTGGTGATCCAGGACCATGACGGCCACTGAGTCAACGGCCTTTTCAAGTAGCCGGGAGTCCTGCCGGTCTCATTGGCTGCTGTCACCGCGGTGTCTGTAGGCTTTTCTATGGTGACACCGTGATATACGGTTACCCCGCCAAGCTTATTAGCTCACCTCTGGGTGCAGTACGTCCTGCAAGCAGTAGACTCCTCCCTTGGGGCACACTCTTGTTGCTTTCTGAGAGAAACTCCAGGTCAAGTGATGGTCACACGAGTCGTCATGGGGACCCATTGCCCCCGGTTGTCTCTCTGGATGTTAGAGTTGGAGGGCCTCCTCACTCGAGGTCAGTGTGCCCAGGGAGCGACCCCTGCAACTTCAGGGCATGGTGGGTGGTTAGGAACACCACGTGGGGTCCTTTTCCCTTCGGAGTGAGCTGGCCTTGCGGGCTGCTGAATTCCACGTTTTTAGATACCCCCAGTACCCTAGCGGGATGGGGCGGCGGGCCAAGCCCTTGGTGACCATAGTTTATCCTACCTGAAGGGCATTCCTGTGTTGTTCCATTTCAAGTGGTCCCAGTTTTTGCACTAATACTCCAAGGGTGATTCACCTTCTATGGTGACGTAAAGGTCAAAGGGTTTAGCTAAATTAGGGAGTTCCAGGGCAAGGGTCTGAATTGACTGCTCTTTCCATTCTTGAAAGGCCGCTTCTGGATTCTATTCGAAAGGATCATCAATTTTTCCTTTCAGTGTTTCATATAGAGGCCCAGCTATTAGAGTGTATTTACGGATCCAGATGCAGCAAACCCCGGCTTCCCCAGGAACCCCTAGGCTGTCTTCTAGTTTTAGAAGGAGTAAGGCTGCAAATGGCTTCTTCCCTTTCCTGGGAGGGGTGCTCCAACCTTCTGTGAGAATGAAGCCCAGGCAGGTCACCTTAGTCTATGATATTTGAGCCTTTTACTTGGACGCCCTCTATCTTTTATTCCCTAGGGAGTTCAGAGTCCTCCTTAGTGGGGCAGGCGATCAGAATGTCATCTGCCTATTGAAGGAGGGCTCCCTTTTCCAGAGATAGAACTTTTAAGTGTTTAGCTAACGTTTCCCAAAAGATCGTGTGGGAATTTTTGAAGCCTTGGGGGAGGACGGCCCAGCCGTTTTGTTTTTGTTGTATGTTGAGGTCTGCCACTCAGAAGCCGAAATTGCTTGTGACGCTGGGACTAATGGAATACAGAAGAAGGCACCGTTGAAGTCTAATACAGAATATCATGTCCTGGTGGATGGTAGAATGAGCATCAGGGTGTAGGAATTAGGAACTACTGGATGTATATCCTCGGTGGCTTCACTGACTGTCCTGACATCCTTTACCAGGTCCCCAACAGCTCACAGGGCTCTCGTGGTCAGGCCAATAACAGGATATGGAGCTCCTCTTGGCAGGTCCCCTGCAGCCAACAGGGCTCTCATGGTCACCCCCTCCCAGGATATGGAGCTCACCTGGGCCGGTCGCCAGCCTCCCACAGGGCTCTCGTGGTCAGGCACCTCCCAGGATACAGAGCTCCCCTGGGCAGGTACCACGGCAGGGCTGGGCACACAGGATCCGTGCACATAGCCCTCGTTGCAGAGCACCCCCAGCTCAGCTGTCGTTCAGAGCTGACACAGAGCGCCTCAGAGCAGGACTTGAACTAAGAAATAGCAGCTCCGACAGGTCTGTGACCCTGAGCATCACTCTGTGCGGCCTCCCTCCGCCTGGCCTTCCAGAGACTTCCACTGCAGCTGGGGCACCAGGCCTCCCTCTCCCCCCATCAACCTTCCTCTCCCTGACCCCTGGGTTCCTCTCGTTAGGAGAGGGTCTTCTTTAAGTTGCCTCCCACTCATGGGCCAGATAAAATGATTAGAAAACAAGCCAGAGCTGCAGCCCTTTGTCTCTCCTGTCTCTCAGGAGCACACACCTGTTCCTTGGACTTGGAAGGTTCATTTTCTGCAACTGTGAGCCCCTGAGGGGCGAGGATTGGCTGACCTGGGCAGCCTGACCGTGCGGGCCAGCCCTCCCCAGGTGTGCCTGGGTTGAGGTTAATATAAACACCGCTCCAGGCAGCAAGAGCCCCCGCAGCAGTGCCTGACGCCATGTTCTCTGCCCCGTCAGCAGTGTCGGGGCTGGGCTGGTGGGAGGGAGTGAGAGGCCACGGCTTTGTGGGTCGCCCAGTGTGAGTGGGGCTCTGCTGGACTTTCTGCAGGAGCTTCCAGGCTGCCACCTGCTAAAGAAGAGGATGTGTCACCCATACCTGCCACTGGAATTTCTCCCCGGGCAGAGGTGAGGAAGGAAGAAAGCAGTGGGGGCCGGGGCAGGAGCGGTATCTCAGGTAGGGAAATGGAAAGCTTCCAGAAGAGCGCCCAGGGCCAGGACAATCCTAGCTGGCCTGCAGGCACCAAGTCGGCCGGCGTGCTGTCGCCGGTGTGGCTCCATGGTCCTTCCTCTAGGCTTTCAAGTGCTTGTACATATTCAGGTGTTTTACCTGGGGAGGGTGGGAACAATTCAGCAGCAGCTGGCCTGGGGCTCAGCTCACGTTTACTCACAGACGCCTCGGCACGTTCCCCCAGCCTTGCAATGAGCACGCTCCTTGTGGGGGAGCTGCTGACTGCATGGGAGACAATTTCCCACCTCTGACCAACTTCAGAATTGTTTACCACTGGATCAAGTGCCCTGATAGGGTATTCCCGTGTATAACTGTTGGGTTCTTTTTTTTTCTTTTTTCTTTGCTTTTTTGGTTCAAGGTAGAATTTATTGCTCTGTTTTGTATTTATAGATATAAGCATGGAAATAATTCATTCATATAAATACACGTATGAGAAAGGAATAACATTTTTCAGTTTTTTAAAATTTTATTTTTTAAATTTTTAAATTTAATTTTATGTATATTTTTATACAGCAGGTCCTTATTGGTTACCTATTTTATACATATAAATGTATACATGTCAATCTCAATCTCCAAACACCTCTCACCCCACCCCCGATGGCTTTACCCTCTCGGTGTCCATACGTTTGTTCTCTACATCTGTGTCTCTATTTCTGCCCTGCAAACCAGTTCATCTGTACCATTTTTTCTAGGTTCCACATATATGCATTAATATACAAGATTTGTTTTTCACTTTCTGACTTACTTCACTCTGTAGTACAGTCTCTAGATCCGTCAACGTCTCTACAAATGACCCAATTTCATTGCTATTTATGGCTGAATAATATTCGATTTTATATATGAACCACATCTTTCTCCATTCGTCTGTCTCTGGGCATTTATGTTGCTTCCATTACCTGTCTATTGTAAATAGTGCTGCAAAGAATATTGTGGTGAATGTGTCCTTTTGATTTATGATTTTCTCTAGGTATATGTCCAGTAGTGGGATTGCTGGATCCTATGGTAATTCTATTTTAAGATTTTAAGGAACCTCCATACTGTTCTCCATAGTGGCTGTATCAATGTACATTACCACCAATAGTGGAAGAGGGTTCCTTTTCTCCACACCCTCTCCAGCATTTGTTGATTGTAGATTTCCTGACGATGTCCATTCTAACTGGTGTGAGGTGATATCTCATTGTAGTTTCGATTTGCATTTCTCTAACAATTAGTGATGTTGGCTTAGGGTAATTGTTAGGCTTAAGGATAGGGTTACGTTTAGGGAATGGGTGTGCTTTAGGGCACAGGTGAGGGTCCTACAGCGGTTTAGGTTTAGGGCAAGGGTACATGTTAGGGTACGGGTTAGAGTTAGTGTACGGGTTAGGATTAGGGTAGGGGTTAGTGTAAGCCTTCGGGTAAGCGTTTGGTTTAGGGTTAGGGTTAGGGAAAGGGTACGTTTTAGGGTACAGGTTAGGGTACGACAACGGTTTAGGGTTAGCGTACGTGTTAGGGTATGGCTTAGTGTCAGTGTATGGGTGAGGATTAGGGTATGGTTTAGGGTAAGGCTTCGGGCAAGTGTTAGGGTTAGGGTTTCGGTTAGGGTTAGGGAATGGGTACGGTTTAGGGTAGAGGTTAGGGTACGACAATGATGTAGGGTTAGCGTATGTGTTAGGTGTTACGGTTCGGGTTAATGTTACTGTACGGGTTAGGGTTAGAGTACGTGTTAGGTTAAGGCTTCGGGTAAGTGTTAGTGTTAGGATTACGGTTTGGGTTAGGGCACGGGTACGGTTTAGGGTACAGGTTAGTGTATGACAACGGTTTAGTGTTAGCGTACGCGTTAGGGTACGGGTTAGTGTACGTGTTAGGATTAGGGTACGGTTTAGGGTAAGGCTTCGCCTAAGGGTTAGGGTTAGGCTTAGGGAACGGGTACGGGTTAGGGTACAGGTTAGGTTATGACAACGGTTTTGGGTTAGCGTACGTATTAGCGCACGGGTTAGGGTTAGTGTACGGGTCAGGATTAGGGTACGGGTTAGGGTAAGGCTTTGGGTAAGGATTAGGGTTAGTGTTAGGGTTAGGCAAAGGGTACGGTTAGGGTACAGGTCCCGGTAGGACAAAGGTTTAGGTTTAGCGTACGTGGTAGTGTATGGGTTAGTGTTAGTGTACAGGTTAGGGTTACGTGACGGTTTAGGGTAAGGATACAGGTAAGAGTTAGGTTTAGGGTTAGGGTTAGGCGTAGGGAACAGGCATGGACTATGGTACAGGTTAGATTACGACAAGGGTTTAGGGTTAGCGTACGTGTTAGGGGACGGGTTACTGTTAGTGTACGGGTTAGCATTAGGGTACGGGTTAGGGTAAGGTTTCGGATAAAGGTTAGGGTTAGGATTAGGGTTAGGGTAAGGGGATGGGTACAGGTCAGGGTACGACAATGGGTATGGGTTAGCGTTAGTGTTAGGATTAGGTTATGGGTTAGGGTAAGGGTTCGGGTAAGTGTTAGGTTTAGGGTTACGGTTGGGGTTAGGATTAGGGAACAGGTACGGTTTAGGGTACCGTTTAGGGTATGACAACGGTTTAGGGTTAGCGTATGTGGTAGGTGTCGGGCAGTGTTATTGTACGTGTTAGGATAAGGGTACGGGTTAGGGTAAGGCTTCGGGTAAGGGTTAGAGTTCGGGTTTGTTTTGGGCAATGGGTATGGTTTATGGTACACGTTAGGGTACGACAAATGTTTAGGGTTAGCATATGCGTTAGGGTATGGGTTAGTGTTTGTTAGTTGACGGGTTAGGATAAGGCTTCGGGTAAGGGTTAGGTTTAGGGAATGGGTACGGTTTAGGGTACGACAATGGTTTACGTTTAGCGTACGGGTTAGTGTTAGTGTATGGGTTAGGATTAAGGTATGGGTTAGGGTAAGGCTTCGGGTTAGGGAGCGGGCACGGTTTAGGGTACAGGTTAGGGTACGACAACGGTTTAGTGTTAGTATCCGTGTTAGTGTACGGGTTAGGATTAGTGTACGGGTTATATTAAGGCTTCGGGTAACGTTTAGGTTTAGGGTTTGGGTTAGCATTAGGGTTAGGGTGAGGGAAAGGGTACCTTTTAGGGTACAGGTTAGGGTACGACAGCGTGTTATTGTTAGCGTAGGTGTTAGTGTGTAACCAGTAGGGTGTAACCATTAGGGTGTAACCAGTAGTTAGTGTTAGTGTACGGGTTAGGAGTAGGGTACGGGTAAGGGTAAGGATTCAGGTAAATGTTAGGTTTAGGGTTACGGTTAGGGTTAGGGTTATGGAACGGTTGCGGTTTAGGGTACAGTTTAGGGTACGACAACAGTTTAGGGTTCGCCTATGTGTTAGGTGTCGGGGTAGTGTTAGTGTACGGGTTTGGATTAGCGTACTGGTTAGTTTAAGGCTTTGGATAAGGTTTAGGTTAGGGTTAGGGAACGGGTACGGTTCAGGGTTAGGGCTTCAGGGTTAGGGTTAGCGTTAGTGTTAGGGTTAGGGAACGGGTACATTTTAGGGTACACGTTAGGGTATGGCAACAGTTTAGTGTTAGCGTACGTGTTAGGGTAATAGTTAGTGTTTGTTAGTGTACGTGTTAGGATTAGGGTATGGGTTAGGGTAAGGCTTCGGGTAAGGGTTAGGGTTACGGTTAGGGTTTGGGAATGGGTACGGTTTACGGTACAGGATAGTGTACGAAAAAGTTCTAGGGTTACTGTATGTTTAAGTGTATGGGTTAGTTTTAGGGTACGGGTCAGGATTAGGGTACGGGTTAGTGTAAGGCTTCGGGTAAGGGTTAGGTTTAGGGATAGTGTTAGTGTTAGGGAGTGGGTACGGTTTAGGGTACAGGTTAGAGCATGACAACGGTTTAAGTTTACCCTACGTGTTGGGGTACGGGTTAGTGATAGTGTTCTGGTTAGGATTAGGGTAGGGGTTACTGTAAGGCTCTGGGTAAGGTTTAGGGTTAGGGTTAGGTTTCGGGAACTGGTACGGTCTAAAGTACAGGGCTTCGGGTAAGGGTTAGTGAACGGGTACATTTTCGGGTACAGGTTAGGGTACAACAATGATTTAGGGTTAGAATATGTGTTAGGGTACGGGTTAGTGTTAGTGTGCAGGTTAGAATTAGTGTATGTGTTAGGGTAAGGATTCAGGTAAGGTTTAGGGTTAGGGAACGTGTATGATTTAGGGTACAGGTTAGGGTACGAAAACGGTTTAGGGTTAGCGTACGTGTCAGGGTATGGGTTACTGTTAGTGTATAAGTTAGGATTAAGGTACGCGTTAAGGAAAGGCTTCGGGTAAGGTTTAGGGTTAGGGAATGGGTTCGATTTAGGGTACGACAACGCTTTAGGGCTGGCATACGTGTTAGTGTATGCTTTAGGAGTAGGGTGCGGGTTATAGTAAGGCTTCAGGTAAGGGTTAGGTTTAGGGTTTGGGTTAGGGTTAGGGGACTGGGACGGGGACGGTTTAGGGAACAGGTTAGGGTACGCCAACGGTTTAGAGTTAGGGTACGTGTTTGTGTATGGGATAGTGTTAGTGTACGGGTTAGGATTAGGTTACGGGTTAGGGTAAGGCTTCGGTTAAGGTTTAGGGTTCGAGTTAAGGTAAGTGTTAGGGAAATGGTACGTTTTAGGGTACAGGTTAACTGTACGAGAAAGGTTTATGGTTAGTGTACGTGTTAGGGTAAGGCTTAGGGTAGGGTTTAGGGTACATGTTAGGGTATGACAATGGGTTAGATTTAGGGTATGTGTTACGGTACCGGTTAGTGTTAGCGTATGAGTTAGATTAGGGTACTGTTTAGGGTAAGGCTTAGATTAAGGGTTTGGTTTATGGTCAGGGTTAGGTTTAGGGTACGGGTTTGTTTCAGGGTAGAGGTTACGTGTCGAAAAGAGGTTCGTGTTAGGGTACATGTTAGTTTGCGTGTTAGTGTACGGGTTAGGATTAGGGTACCGTTTAGTGTTAGGGTTAGGATTAGGGATAGGGTCAGGGAACGGGTGAATTGCAGTGCTCCTGTGCTCCGTACAAAACGATGGAAATTTCAAATGGAAGTATTAGAAACCTCTTATTTTACCCGAGCCTTATACACTGCTGTATGTTAATTACAGTTTGGCTCACACATGTGTTCATTGAAGTTACAATGTTCTGTATTTCTGTTACTGATCCTCCAGAGTGGGCCGCAACAAGGCTCCCCTTGCCCAGTGTCATTGGAGCCAACAGATCGAGACTGAGTTTGGTTCAGAAGCAAGGGAAACTTTATAGTTTGTTCAGAGAATGGAGAGATGAGAGCGTGCACTCCCACGCGGGCTGTGGGCTGGGCTGGGCTGGGCTGCTGTGTAGGGATCCCAGGAGCGTCAGCGGGAGGGAGGGGGCGGAGCTCTCGAGGGCCGGGTTGGCTGCAGCTGGGGCTGTATGTCCCAGCGTCTGCATGGGGCCCCGGGACGTGAAGTGTCGACCCAGCGATTCTGTACTAGGAAATCGGGTCTGAAGTGCCGGGTGAGGGACCGCTGCACGCTGAACCCTAGGAGAACGTGAAATTAGACAAAGCACAAAGGAAAAAAAGGTTAGACTTTATTTTATTGCCCAGAGTCTACTTTGATCTCCCACGAGTTTTTCATGGGCTTTGCCGATGACAAACCCCTCCTCTTCCTTTTGTCCCATTCCTCATTATTGGGGCGCTGTGGGTGCAGACACCTCTTCTGTCACTGCTTCGTGCTAAGTTGGGAGTCCTCATACTCAGGGGAAGGGGCAGAACTTCTCTCCAGCAGCCTCGTGGTGTGGTTGATGGTCCCCAGGCTTCCTGCCTCACTGCTCATTCACCTGAGCACCAGCATTGGAAGTCTTATAGATTTTAATAACCTTTAAGGGTCCAGGAAAGAGATGCACAGAGACACTAGGGGGGCCGTTTTTACCCCGCCCCACATTTGTTCGACCACCTTAGGCTGACGGTTTCTGCCAGCGTAGTTGCTCTGACCAGTAGTCTGTGCTTTCTTCAATTAGGGCCCTGAATTAACGTACAAACAGCACCAGATGTCAGAGCCCTGCCTGCTCAACAGCAAGACAGTCCAGGGCCGGTGGTGATCCAGGACCATGACGGCCACTGAGTCAACGGCCTTTTCAAGTAGCCGGGAGTCCTGCCGGTCTCATTGGCTGCTGTCACCGCGGTGTCTGTAGGCTTTTCTATGGTGACACCGTGATATACGGTTACCCCGCCAAGCTTATTAGCTCACCTCTGGGTGCAGTACGTCCTGCAAGCAGTAGACTCCTCCCTTGGGGCACACTCTTGTTGCTTTCTGAGAGAAACTCCAGGTCAAGTGATGGTCACACGAGTCGTCATGGGGACCCATTGCCCCCGGTTGTCTCTCTGGATGTTAGAGTTGGAGGGCCTCCTCACTCGAGGTCAGTGTGCCCAGGGAGCGACCCCTGCAACTTCAGGGCATGGTGGGTGGTTAGGAACACCACGTGGGGTCCTTTTCCCTTCGGAGTGAGCTGGCCTTGCGGGCTGCTGAATTCCACGTTTTTAGATACCCCCAGTACCCTAGCGGGATGGGGCGGCGGGCCAAGCCCTTGGTGACCATAGTTTATCCTACCTGAAGGGCATTCCTGTGTTGTTCCATTTCAAGTGGTCCCAGTTTTTGCACTAATACTCCAAGGGTGATTCACCTTCTATGGTGACGTAAAGGTCAAAGGGTTTAGCTAAATTAGGGAGTTCCAGGGCAAGGGTCTGAATTGACTGCTCTTTCCATTCTTGAAAGGCCGCTTCTGGATTCTATTCGAAAGGATCATCAATTTTTCCTTTCAGTGTTTCATATAGAGGCCCAGCTATTAGAGTGTATTTACGGATCCAGATGCAGCAAACCCCGGCTTCCCCAGGAACCCCTAGGCTGTCTTCTAGTTTTAGAAGGAGTAAGGCTGCAAATGGCTTCTTCCCTTTCCTGGGAGGGGTGCTCCAACCTTCTGTGAGAATGAAGCCCAGGCAGGTCACCTTAGTCTATGATATTTGAGCCTTTTACTTGGACGCCCTCTATCTTTTATTCCCTAGGGAGTTCAGAGTCCTCCTTAGTGGGGCAGGCGATCAGAATGTCATCTGCCTATTGAAGGAGGGCTCCCTTTTCCAGAGATAGAACTTTTAAGTGTTTAGCTAACGTTTCCCAAAAGATCGTGTGGGAATTTTTGAAGCCTTGGGGGAGGACGGCCCAGCCGTTTTGTTTTTGTTGTATGTTGAGGTCTGCCACTCAGAAGCCGAAATTGCTTGTGACGCTGGGACTAATGGAATACAGAAGAAGGCACCGTTGAAGTCTAATACAGAATATCATGTCCTGGTGGATGGTAGAATGAGCATCAGGGTGTAGGAATTAGGAACTACTGGATGTATATCCTCGGTGGCTTCACTGACTGTCCTGACATCCTTTACCAGGTCCCCAACAGCTCACAGGGCTCTCGTGGTCAGGCCAATAACAGGATATGGAGCTCCTCTTGGCAGGTCCCCTGCAGCCAACAGGGCTCTCATGGTCACCCCCTCCCAGGATATGGAGCTCACCTGGGCCGGTCGCCAGCCTCCCACAGGGCTCTCGTGGTCAGGCACCTCCCAGGATACAGAGCTCCCCTGGGCAGGTACCACGGCAGGGCTGGGCACACAGGATCCGTGCACATAGCCCTCGTTGCAGAGCACCCCCAGCTCAGCTGTCGTTCAGAGCTGACACAGAGCGCCTCAGAGCAGGACTTGAACTAAGAAATAGCAGCTCCGACAGGTCTGTGACCCTGAGCATCACTCTGTGCGGCCTCCCTCCGCCTGGCCTTCCAGAGACTTCCACTGCAGCTGGGGCACCAGGCCTCCCTCTCCCCCCATCAACCTTCCTCTCCCTGACCCCTGGGTTCCTCTCGTTAGGAGAGGGTCTTCTTTAAGTTGCCTCCCACTCATGGGCCAGATAAAATGATTAGAAAACAAGCCAGAGCTGCAGCCCTTTGTCTCTCCTGTCTCTCAGGAGCACACACCTGTTCCTTGGACTTGGAAGGTTCATTTTCTGCAACTGTGAGCCCCTGAGGGGCGAGGATTGGCTGACCTGGGCAGCCTGACCGTGCGGGCCAGCCCTCCCCAGGTGTGCCTGGGTTGAGGTTAATATAAACACCGCTCCAGGCAGCAAGAGCCCCCGCAGCAGTGCCTGACGCCATGTTCTCTGCCCCGTCAGCAGTGTCGGGGCTGGGCTGGTGGGAGGGAGTGAGAGGCCACGGCTTTGTGGGTCGCCCAGTGTGAGTGGGGCTCTGCTGGACTTTCTGCAGGAGCTTCCAGGCTGCCACCTGCTAAAGAAGAGGATGTGTCACCCATACCTGCCACTGGAATTTCTCCCCGGGCAGAGGTGAGGAAGGAAGAAAGCAGTGGGGGCCGGGGCAGGAGCGGTATCTCAGGTAGGGAAATGGAAAGCTTCCAGAAGAGCGCCCAGGGCCAGGACAATCCTAGCTGGCCTGCAGGCACCAAGTCGGCCGGCGTGCTGTCGCCGGTGTGGCTCCATGGTCCTTCCTCTAGGCTTTCAAGTGCTTGTACATATTCAGGTGTTTTACCTGGGGAGGGTGGGAACAATTCAGCAGCAGCTGGCCTGGGGCTCAGCTCACGTTTACTCACAGACGCCTCGGCACGTTCCCCCAGCCTTGCAATGAGCACGCTCCTTGTGGGGGAGCTGCTGACTGCATGGGAGACAATTTCCCACCTCTGACCAACTTCAGAATTGTTTACCACTGGATCAAGTGCCCTGATAGGGTATTCCCGTGTATAACTGTTGGGTTCTTTTTTTTTCTTTTTTCTTTGCTTTTTTGGTTCAAGGTAGAATTTATTGCTCTGTTTTGTATTTATAGATATAAGCATGGAAATAATTCATTCATATAAATACACGTATGAGAAAGGAATAACATTTTTCAGTTTTTTAAAATTTTATTTTTTAAATTTTTAAATTTAATTTTATGTATATTTTTATACAGCAGGTCCTTATTGGTTACCTATTTTATACATATAAATGTATACATGTCAATCTCAATCTCCAAACACCTCTCACCCCACCCCCGATGGCTTTACCCTCTCGGTGTCCATACGTTTGTTCTCTACATCTGTGTCTCTATTTCTGCCCTGCAAACCAGTTCATCTGTACCATTTTTTCTAGGTTCCACATATATGCATTAATATACAAGATTTGTTTTTCACTTTCTGACTTACTTCACTCTGTAGTACAGTCTCTAGATCCGTCAACGTCTCTACAAATGACCCAATTTCATTGCTATTTATGGCTGAATAATATTCGATTTTATATATGAACCACATCTTTCTCCATTCGTCTGTCTCTGGGCATTTATGTTGCTTCCATTACCTGTCTATTGTAAATAGTGCTGCAAAGAATATTGTGGTGAATGTGTCCTTTTGATTTATGATTTTCTCTAGGTATATGTCCAGTAGTGGGATTGCTGGATCCTATGGTAATTCTATTTTAAGATTTTAAGGAACCTCCATACTGTTCTCCATAGTGGCTGTATCAATGTACATTACCACCAATAGTGGAAGAGGGTTCCTTTTCTCCACACCCTCTCCAGCATTTGTTGATTGTAGATTTCCTGACGATGTCCATTCTAACTGGTGTGAGGTGATATCTCATTGTAGTTTCGATTTGCATTTCTCTAACAATTAGTGATGTTGGCTTAGGGTAATTGTTAGGCTTAAGGATAGGGTTACGTTTAGGGAATGGGTGTGCTTTAGGGCACAGGTGAGGGTCCTACAGCGGTTTAGGTTTAGGGCAAGGGTACATGTTAGGGTACGGGTTAGAGTTAGTGTACGGGTTAGGATTAGGGTAGGGGTTAGTGTAAGCCTTCGGGTAAGCGTTTGGTTTAGGGTTAGGGTTAGGGAAAGGGTACGTTTTAGGGTACAGGTTAGGGTACGACAACGGTTTAGGGTTAGCGTACGTGTTAGGGTATGGCTTAGTGTCAGTGTATGGGTGAGGATTAGGGTATGGTTTAGGGTAAGGCTTCGGGCAAGTGTTAGGGTTAGGGTTTCGGTTAGGGTTAGGGAATGGGTACGGTTTAGGGTAGAGGTTAGGGTACGACAATGATGTAGGGTTAGCGTATGTGTTAGGTGTTACGGTTCGGGTTAATGTTACTGTACGGGTTAGGGTTAGAGTACGTGTTAGGTTAAGGCTTCGGGTAAGTGTTAGTGTTAGGATTACGGTTTGGGTTAGGGCACGGGTACGGTTTAGGGTACAGGTTAGTGTATGACAACGGTTTAGTGTTAGCGTACGCGTTAGGGTACGGGTTAGTGTACGTGTTAGGATTAGGGTACGGTTTAGGGTAAGGCTTCGCCTAAGGGTTAGGGTTAGGCTTAGGGAACGGGTACGGGTTAGGGTACAGGTTAGGTTATGACAACGGTTTTGGGTTAGCGTACGTATTAGCGCACGGGTTAGGGTTAGTGTACGGGTCAGGATTAGGGTACGGGTTAGGGTAAGGCTTTGGGTAAGGATTAGGGTTAGTGTTAGGGTTAGGCAAAGGGTACGGTTAGGGTACAGGTCCCGGTAGGACAAAGGTTTAGGTTTAGCGTACGTGGTAGTGTATGGGTTAGTGTTAGTGTACAGGTTAGGGTTACGTGACGGTTTAGGGTAAGGATACAGGTAAGAGTTAGGTTTAGGGTTAGGGTTAGGCGTAGGGAACAGGCATGGACTATGGTACAGGTTAGATTACGACAAGGGTTTAGGGTTAGCGTACGTGTTAGGGGACGGGTTACTGTTAGTGTACGGGTTAGCATTAGGGTACGGGTTAGGGTAAGGTTTCGGATAAAGGTTAGGGTTAGGATTAGGGTTAGGGTAAGGGGATGGGTACAGGTCAGGGTACGACAATGGGTATGGGTTAGCGTTAGTGTTAGGATTAGGTTATGGGTTAGGGTAAGGGTTCGGGTAAGTGTTAGGTTTAGGGTTACGGTTGGGGTTAGGATTAGGGAACAGGTACGGTTTAGGGTACCGTTTAGGGTATGACAACGGTTTAGGGTTAGCGTATGTGGTAGGTGTCGGGCAGTGTTATTGTACGTGTTAGGATAAGGGTACGGGTTAGGGTAAGGCTTCGGGTAAGGGTTAGAGTTCGGGTTTGTTTTGGGCAATGGGTATGGTTTATGGTACACGTTAGGGTACGACAAATGTTTAGGGTTAGCATATGCGTTAGGGTATGGGTTAGTGTTTGTTAGTTGACGGGTTAGGATAAGGCTTCGGGTAAGGGTTAGGTTTAGGGAATGGGTACGGTTTAGGGTACGACAATGGTTTACGTTTAGCGTACGGGTTAGTGTTAGTGTATGGGTTAGGATTAAGGTATGGGTTAGGGTAAGGCTTCGGGTTAGGGAGCGGGCACGGTTTAGGGTACAGGTTAGGGTACGACAACGGTTTAGTGTTAGTATCCGTGTTAGTGTACGGGTTAGGATTAGTGTACGGGTTATATTAAGGCTTCGGGTAACGTTTAGGTTTAGGGTTTGGGTTAGCATTAGGGTTAGGGTGAGGGAAAGGGTACCTTTTAGGGTACAGGTTAGGGTACGACAGCGTGTTATTGTTAGCGTAGGTGTTAGTGTGTAACCAGTAGGGTGTAACCATTAGGGTGTAACCAGTAGTTAGTGTTAGTGTACGGGTTAGGAGTAGGGTACGGGTAAGGGTAAGGATTCAGGTAAATGTTAGGTTTAGGGTTACGGTTAGGGTTAGGGTTATGGAACGGTTGCGGTTTAGGGTACAGTTTAGGGTACGACAACAGTTTAGGGTTCGCCTATGTGTTAGGTGTCGGGGTAGTGTTAGTGTACGGGTTTGGATTAGCGTACTGGTTAGTTTAAGGCTTTGGATAAGGTTTAGGTTAGGGTTAGGGAACGGGTACGGTTCAGGGTTAGGGCTTCAGGGTTAGGGTTAGCGTTAGTGTTAGGGTTAGGGAACGGGTACATTTTAGGGTACACGTTAGGGTATGGCAACAGTTTAGTGTTAGCGTACGTGTTAGGGTAATAGTTAGTGTTTGTTAGTGTACGTGTTAGGATTAGGGTATGGGTTAGGGTAAGGCTTCGGGTAAGGGTTAGGGTTACGGTTAGGGTTTGGGAATGGGTACGGTTTACGGTACAGGATAGTGTACGAAAAAGTTCTAGGGTTACTGTATGTTTAAGTGTATGGGTTAGTTTTAGGGTACGGGTCAGGATTAGGGTACGGGTTAGTGTAAGGCTTCGGGTAAGGGTTAGGTTTAGGGATAGTGTTAGTGTTAGGGAGTGGGTACGGTTTAGGGTACAGGTTAGAGCATGACAACGGTTTAAGTTTACCCTACGTGTTGGGGTACGGGTTAGTGATAGTGTTCTGGTTAGGATTAGGGTAGGGGTTACTGTAAGGCTCTGGGTAAGGTTTAGGGTTAGGGTTAGGTTTCGGGAACTGGTACGGTCTAAAGTACAGGGCTTCGGGTAAGGGTTAGTGAACGGGTACATTTTCGGGTACAGGTTAGGGTACAACAATGATTTAGGGTTAGAATATGTGTTAGGGTACGGGTTAGTGTTAGTGTGCAGGTTAGAATTAGTGTATGTGTTAGGGTAAGGATTCAGGTAAGGTTTAGGGTTAGGGAACGTGTATGATTTAGGGTACAGGTTAGGGTACGAAAACGGTTTAGGGTTAGCGTACGTGTCAGGGTATGGGTTACTGTTAGTGTATAAGTTAGGATTAAGGTACGCGTTAAGGAAAGGCTTCGGGTAAGGTTTAGGGTTAGGGAATGGGTTCGATTTAGGGTACGACAACGCTTTAGGGCTGGCATACGTGTTAGTGTATGCTTTAGGAGTAGGGTGCGGGTTATAGTAAGGCTTCAGGTAAGGGTTAGGTTTAGGGTTTGGGTTAGGGTTAGGGGACTGGGACGGGGACGGTTTAGGGAACAGGTTAGGGTACGCCAACGGTTTAGAGTTAGGGTACGTGTTTGTGTATGGGATAGTGTTAGTGTACGGGTTAGGATTAGGTTACGGGTTAGGGTAAGGCTTCGGTTAAGGTTTAGGGTTCGAGTTAAGGTAAGTGTTAGGGAAATGGTACGTTTTAGGGTACAGGTTAACTGTACGAGAAAGGTTTATGGTTAGTGTACGTGTTAGGGTAAGGCTTAGGGTAGGGTTTAGGGTACATGTTAGGGTATGACAATGGGTTAGATTTAGGGTATGTGTTACGGTACCGGTTAGTGTTAGCGTATGAGTTAGATTAGGGTACTGTTTAGGGTAAGGCTTAGATTAAGGGTTTGGTTTATGGTCAGGGTTAGGTTTAGGGTACGGGTTTGTTTCAGGGTAGAGGTTACGTGTCGAAAAGAGGTTCGTGTTAGGGTACATGTTAGTTTGCGTGTTAGTGTACGGGTTAGGATTAGGGTACCGTTTAGTGTTAGGGTTAGGATTAGGGATAGGGTCAGGGAACGGGTGAATTGCAGTGCTCCTGTGCTCCGTACAAAACGATGGAAATTTCAAATGGAAGTATTAGAAACCTCTTATTTTACCCGAGCCTTATACACTGCTGTATGTTAATTACAGTTTGGCTCACACATGTGTTCATTGAAGTTACAATGTTCTGTATTTCTGTTACTGATCCTCCAGAGTGGGCCGCAACAAGGCTCCCCTTGCCCAGTGTCATTGGAGCCAACAGATCGAGACTGAGTTTGGTTCAGAAGCAAGGGAAACTTTATAGTTTGTTCAGAGAATGGAGAGATGAGAGCGTGCACTCCCACGCGGGCTGTGGGCTGGGCTGGGCTGGGCTGCTGTGTAGGGATCCCAGGAGCGTCAGCGGGAGGGAGGGGGCGGAGCTCTCGAGGGCCGGGTTGGCTGCAGCTGGGGCTGTATGTCCCAGCGTCTGCATGGGGCCCCGGGACGTGAAGTGTCGACCCAGCGATTCTGTACTAGGAAATCGGGTCTGAAGTGCCGGGTGAGGGACCGCTGCACGCTGAACCCTAGGAGAACGTGAAATTAGACAAAGCACAAAGGAAAAAAAGGTTAGACTTTATTTTATTGCCCAGAGTCTACTTTGATCTCCCACGAGTTTTTCATGGGCTTTGCCGATGACAAACCCCTCCTCTTCCTTTTGTCCCATTCCTCATTATTGGGGCGCTGTGGGTGCAGACACCTCTTCTGTCACTGCTTCGTGCTAAGTTGGGAGTCCTCATACTCAGGGGAAGGGGCAGAACTTCTCTCCAGCAGCCTCGTGGTGTGGTTGATGGTCCCCAGGCTTCCTGCCTCACTGCTCATTCACCTGAGCACCAGCATTGGAAGTCTTATAGATTTTAATAACCTTTAAGGGTCCAGGAAAGAGATGCACAGAGACACTAGGGGGGCCGTTTTTACCCCGCCCCACATTTGTTCGACCACCTTAGGCTGACGGTTTCTGCCAGCGTAGTTGCTCTGACCAGTAGTCTGTGCTTTCTTCAATTAGGCCCCTGAATTAACGTACAAACAGCACCAGATGTCAGAGCCCTGCCTGCTCAACAGCAAGACAGTCCAGGGCCGGTGGTGATCCAGGACCATGACGGCCACTGAGTCAACGGCCTTTTCAAGTAGCCGGGAGTCCTGCCGGTCTCATTGGCTGCTGTCACCGCGGTGTCTGTAGGCTTTTCTATGGTGACACCGTGATATACGGTTACCCCGCCAAGCTTATTAGCTCACCTCTGGGTGCAGTACGTCCTGCAAGCAGTAGACTCCTCCCTTGGGGCACACTCTTGTTGCTTTCTGAGAGAAACTCCAGGTCAAGTGATGGTCACACGAGTCGTCATGGGGACCCATTGCCCCCGGTTGTCTCTCTGGATGTTAGAGTTGGAGGGCCTCCTCACTCGAGGTCAGTGTGCCCAGGGAGCGACCCCTGCAACTTCAGGGCATGGTGGGTGGTTAGGAACACCACGTGGGGTCCTTTTCCCTTCGGAGTGAGCTGGCCTTGCGGGCTGCTGAATTCCACGTTTTTAGATACCCCCAGTACCCTAGCGGGATGGGGCGGCGGGCCAAGCCCTTGGTGACCATAGTTTATCCTACCTGAAGGGCATTCCTGTGTTGTTCCATTTCAAGTGGTCCCAGTTTTTGCACTAATACTCCAAGGGTGATTCACCTTCTATGGTGACGTAAAGGTCAAAGGGTTTAGCTAAATTAGGGAGTTCCAGGGCAAGGGTCTGAATTGACTGCTCTTTCCATTCTTGAAAGGCCGCTTCTGGATTCTATTCGAAAGGATCATCAATTTTTCCTTTCAGTGTTTCATATAGAGGCCCAGCTATTAGAGTGTATTTACGGATCCAGATGCAGCAAACCCCGGCTTCCCCAGGAACCCCTAGGCTGTCTTCTAGTTTTAGAAGGAGTAAGGCTGCAAATGGCTTCTTCCCTTTCCTGGGAGGGGTGCTCCAACCTTCTGTGAGAATGAAGCCCAGGCAGGTCACCTTAGTCTATGATATTTGAGCCTTTTACTTGGACGCCCTCTATCTTTTATTCCCTAGGGAGTTCAGAGTCCTCCTTAGTGGGGCAGGCGATCAGAATGTCATCTGCCTATTGAAGGAGGGCTCCCTTTTCCAGAGATAGAACTTTTAAGTGTTTAGCTAACGTTTCCCAAAAGATCGTGTGGGAATTTTTGAAGCCTTGGGGGAGGACGGCCCAGCCGTTTTGTTTTTGTTGTATGTTGAGGTCTGCCACTCAGAAGCCGAAATTGCTTGTGACGCTGGGACTAATGGAATACAGAAGAAGGCACCGTTGAAGTCTAATACAGAATATCATGTCCTGGTGGATGGTAGAATGAGCATCAGGGTGTAGGAATTAGGAACTACTGGATGTATATCCTCGGTGGCTTCACTGACTGTCCTGACATCCTTTACCAGGTCCCCAACAGCTCACAGGGCTCTCGTGGTCAGGCCAATAACAGGATATGGAGCTCCTCTTGGCAGGTCCCCTGCAGCCAACAGGGCTCTCATGGTCACCCCCTCCCAGGATATGGAGCTCACCTGGGCCGGTCGCCAGCCTCCCACAGGGCTCTCGTGGTCAGGCACCTCCCAGGATACAGAGCTCCCCTGGGCAGGTACCACGGCAGGGCTGGGCACACAGGATCCGTGCACATAGCCCTCGTTGCAGAGCACCCCCAGCTCAGCTGTCGTTCAGAGCTGACACAGAGCGCCTCAGAGCAGGACTTGAACTAAGAAATAGCAGCTCCGACAGGTCTGTGACCCTGAGCATCACTCTGTGCGGCCTCCCTCCGCCTGGCCTTCCAGAGACTTCCACTGCAGCTGGGGCACCAGGCCTCCCTCTCCCCCCATCAACCTTCCTCTCCCTGACCCCTGGGTTCCTCTCGTTAGGAGAGGGTCTTCTTTAAGTTGCCTCCCACTCATGGGCCAGATAAAATGATTAGAAAACAAGCCAGAGCTGCAGCCCTTTGTCTCTCCTGTCTCTCAGGAGCACACACCTGTTCCTTGGACTTGGAAGGTTCATTTTCTGCAACTGTGAGCCCCTGAGGGGCGAGGATTGGCTGACCTGGGCAGCCTGACCGTGCGGGCCAGCCCTCCCCAGGTGTGCCTGGGTTGAGGTTAATATAAACACCGCTCCAGGCAGCAAGAGCCCCCGCAGCAGTGCCTGACGCCATGTTCTCTGCCCCGTCAGCAGTGTCGGGGCTGGGCTGGTGGGAGGGAGTGAGAGGCCACGGCTTTGTGGGTCGCCCAGTGTGAGTGGGGCTCTGCTGGACTTTCTGCAGGAGCTTCCAGGCTGCCACCTGCTAAAGAAGAGGATGTGTCACCCATACCTGCCACTGGAATTTCTCCCCGGGCAGAGGTGAGGAAGGAAGAAAGCAGTGGGGGCCGGGGCAGGAGCGGTATCTCAGGTAGGGAAATGGAAAGCTTCCAGAAGAGCGCCCAGGGCCAGGACAATCCTAGCTGGCCTGCAGGCACCAAGTCGGCCGGCGTGCTGTCGCCGGTGTGGCTCCATGGTCCTTCCTCTAGGCTTTCAAGTGCTTGTACATATTCAGGTGTTTTACCTGGGGAGGGTGGGAACAATTCAGCAGCAGCTGGCCTGGGGCTCAGCTCACGTTTACTCACAGACGCCTCGGCACGTTCCCCCAGCCTTGCAATGAGCACGCTCCTTGTGGGGGAGCTGCTGACTGCATGGGAGACAATTTCCCACCTCTGACCAACTTCAGAATTGTTTACCACTGGATCAAGTGCCCTGATAGGGTATTCCCGTGTATAACTGTTGGGTTCTTTTTTTTTCTTTTTTCTTTGCTTTTTTGGTTCAAGGTAGAATTTATTGCTCTGTTTTGTATTTATAGATATAAGCATGGAAATAATTCATTCATATAAATACACGTATGAGAAAGGAATAACATTTTTCAGTTTTTTAAAATTTTATTTTTTAAATTTTTAAATTTAATTTTATGTATATTTTTATACAGCAGGTCCTTATTGGTTACCTATTTTATACATATAAATGTATACATGTCAATCTCAATCTCCAAACACCTCTCACCCCACCCCCGATGGCTTTACCCTCTCGGTGTCCATACGTTTGTTCTCTACATCTGTGTCTCTATTTCTGCCCTGCAAACCAGTTCATCTGTACCATTTTTTCTAGGTTCCACATATATGCATTAATATACAAGATTTGTTTTTCACTTTCTGACTTACTTCACTCTGTAGTACAGTCTCTAGATCCGTCAACGTCTCTACAAATGACCCAATTTCATTGCTATTTATGGCTGAATAATATTCGATTTTATATATGAACCACATCTTTCTCCATTCGTCTGTCTCTGGGCATTTATGTTGCTTCCATTACCTGTCTATTGTAAATAGTGCTGCAAAGAATATTGTGGTGAATGTGTCCTTTTGATTTATGATTTTCTCTAGGTATATGTCCAGTAGTGGGATTGCTGGATCCTATGGTAATTCTATTTTAAGATTTTAAGGAACCTCCATACTGTTCTCCATAGTGGCTGTATCAATGTACATTACCACCAATAGTGGAAGAGGGTTCCTTTTCTCCACACCCTCTCCAGCATTTGTTGATTGTAGATTTCCTGACGATGTCCATTCTAACTGGTGTGAGGTGATATCTCATTGTAGTTTCGATTTGCATTTCTCTAACAATTAGTGATGTTGGCTTAGGGTAATTGTTAGGCTTAAGGATAGGGTTACGTTTAGGGAATGGGTGTGCTTTAGGGCACAGGTGAGGGTCCTACAGCGGTTTAGGTTTAGGGCAAGGGTACATGTTAGGGTACGGGTTAGAGTTAGTGTACGGGTTAGGATTAGGGTAGGGGTTAGTGTAAGCCTTCGGGTAAGCGTTTGGTTTAGGGTTAGGGTTAGGGAAAGGGTACGTTTTAGGGTACAGGTTAGGGTACGACAACGGTTTAGGGTTAGCGTACGTGTTAGGGTATGGCTTAGTGTCAGTGTATGGGTGAGGATTAGGGTATGGTTTAGGGTAAGGCTTCGGGCAAGTGTTAGGGTTAGGGTTTCGGTTAGGGTTAGGGAATGGGTACGGTTTAGGGTAGAGGTTAGGGTACGACAATGATGTAGGGTTAGCGTATGTGTTAGGTGTTACGGTTCGGGTTAATGTTACTGTACGGGTTAGGGTTAGAGTACGTGTTAGGTTAAGGCTTCGGGTAAGTGTTAGTGTTAGGATTACGGTTTGGGTTAGGGCACGGGTACGGTTTAGGGTACAGGTTAGTGTATGACAACGGTTTAGTGTTAGCGTACGCGTTAGGGTACGGGTTAGTGTACGTGTTAGGATTAGGGTACGGTTTAGGGTAAGGCTTCGCCTAAGGGTTAGGGTTAGGCTTAGGGAACGGGTACGGGTTAGGGTACAGGTTAGGTTATGACAACGGTTTTGGGTTAGCGTACGTATTAGCGCACGGGTTAGGGTTAGTGTACGGGTCAGGATTAGGGTACGGGTTAGGGTAAGGCTTTGGGTAAGGATTAGGGTTAGTGTTAGGGTTAGGCAAAGGGTACGGTTAGGGTACAGGTCCCGGTAGGACAAAGGTTTAGGTTTAGCGTACGTGGTAGTGTATGGGTTAGTGTTAGTGTACAGGTTAGGGTTACGTGACGGTTTAGGGTAAGGATACAGGTAAGAGTTAGGTTTAGGGTTAGGGTTAGGCGTAGGGAACAGGCATGGACTATGGTACAGGTTAGATTACGACAAGGGTTTAGGGTTAGCGTACGTGTTAGGGGACGGGTTACTGTTAGTGTACGGGTTAGCATTAGGGTACGGGTTAGGGTAAGGTTTCGGATAAAGGTTAGGGTTAGGATTAGGGTTAGGGTAAGGGGATGGGTACAGGTCAGGGTACGACAATGGGTATGGGTTAGCGTTAGTGTTAGGATTAGGTTATGGGTTAGGGTAAGGGTTCGGGTAAGTGTTAGGTTTAGGGTTACGGTTGGGGTTAGGATTAGGGAACAGGTACGGTTTAGGGTACCGTTTAGGGTATGACAACGGTTTAGGGTTAGCGTATGTGGTAGGTGTCGGGCAGTGTTATTGTACGTGTTAGGATAAGGGTACGGGTTAGGGTAAGGCTTCGGGTAAGGGTTAGAGTTCGGGTTTGTTTTGGGCAATGGGTATGGTTTATGGTACACGTTAGGGTACGACAAATGTTTAGGGTTAGCATATGCGTTAGGGTATGGGTTAGTGTTTGTTAGTTGACGGGTTAGGATAAGGCTTCGGGTAAGGGTTAGGTTTAGGGAATGGGTACGGTTTAGGGTACGACAATGGTTTACGTTTAGCGTACGGGTTAGTGTTAGTGTATGGGTTAGGATTAAGGTATGGGTTAGGGTAAGGCTTCGGGTTAGGGAGCGGGCACGGTTTAGGGTACAGGTTAGGGTACGACAACGGTTTAGTGTTAGTATCCGTGTTAGTGTACGGGTTAGGATTAGTGTACGGGTTATATTAAGGCTTCGGGTAACGTTTAGGTTTAGGGTTTGGGTTAGCATTAGGGTTAGGGTGAGGGAAAGGGTACCTTTTAGGGTACAGGTTAGGGTACGACAGCGTGTTATTGTTAGCGTAGGTGTTAGTGTGTAACCAGTAGGGTGTAACCATTAGGGTGTAACCAGTAGTTAGTGTTAGTGTACGGGTTAGGAGTAGGGTACGGGTAAGGGTAAGGATTCAGGTAAATGTTAGGTTTAGGGTTACGGTTAGGGTTAGGGTTATGGAACGGTTGCGGTTTAGGGTACAGTTTAGGGTACGACAACAGTTTAGGGTTCGCCTATGTGTTAGGTGTCGGGGTAGTGTTAGTGTACGGGTTTGGATTAGCGTACTGGTTAGTTTAAGGCTTTGGATAAGGTTTAGGTTAGGGTTAGGGAACGGGTACGGTTCAGGGTTAGGGCTTCAGGGTTAGGGTTAGCGTTAGTGTTAGGGTTAGGGAACGGGTACATTTTAGGGTACACGTTAGGGTATGGCAACAGTTTAGTGTTAGCGTACGTGTTAGGGTAATAGTTAGTGTTTGTTAGTGTACGTGTTAGGATTAGGGTATGGGTTAGGGTAAGGCTTCGGGTAAGGGTTAGGGTTACGGTTAGGGTTTGGGAATGGGTACGGTTTACGGTACAGGATAGTGTACGAAAAAGTTCTAGGGTTACTGTATGTTTAAGTGTATGGGTTAGTTTTAGGGTACGGGTCAGGATTAGGGTACGGGTTAGTGTAAGGCTTCGGGTAAGGGTTAGGTTTAGGGATAGTGTTAGTGTTAGGGAGTGGGTACGGTTTAGGGTACAGGTTAGAGCATGACAACGGTTTAAGTTTACCCTACGTGTTGGGGTACGGGTTAGTGATAGTGTTCTGGTTAGGATTAGGGTAGGGGTTACTGTAAGGCTCTGGGTAAGGTTTAGGGTTAGGGTTAGGTTTCGGGAACTGGTACGGTCTAAAGTACAGGGCTTCGGGTAAGGGTTAGTGAACGGGTACATTTTCGGGTACAGGTTAGGGTACAACAATGATTTAGGGTTAGAATATGTGTTAGGGTACGGGTTAGTGTTAGTGTGCAGGTTAGAATTAGTGTATGTGTTAGGGTAAGGATTCAGGTAAGGTTTAGGGTTAGGGAACGTGTATGATTTAGGGTACAGGTTAGGGTACGAAAACGGTTTAGGGTTAGCGTACGTGTCAGGGTATGGGTTACTGTTAGTGTATAAGTTAGGATTAAGGTACGCGTTAAGGAAAGGCTTCGGGTAAGGTTTAGGGTTAGGGAATGGGTTCGATTTAGGGTACGACAACGCTTTAGGGCTGGCATACGTGTTAGTGTATGCTTTAGGAGTAGGGTGCGGGTTATAGTAAGGCTTCAGGTAAGGGTTAGGTTTAGGGTTTGGGTTAGGGTTAGGGGACTGGGACGGGGACGGTTTAGGGAACAGGTTAGGGTACGCCAACGGTTTAGAGTTAGGGTACGTGTTTGTGTATGGGATAGTGTTAGTGTACGGGTTAGGATTAGGTTACGGGTTAGGGTAAGGCTTCGGTTAAGGTTTAGGGTTCGAGTTAAGGTAAGTGTTAGGGAAATGGTACGTTTTAGGGTACAGGTTAACTGTACGAGAAAGGTTTATGGTTAGTGTACGTGTTAGGGTAAGGCTTAGGGTAGGGTTTAGGGTACATGTTAGGGTATGACAATGGGTTAGATTTAGGGTATGTGTTACGGTACCGGTTAGTGTTAGCGTATGAGTTAGATTAGGGTACTGTTTAGGGTAAGGCTTAGATTAAGGGTTTGGTTTATGGTCAGGGTTAGGTTTAGGGTACGGGTTTGTTTCAGGGTAGAGGTTACGTGTCGAAAAGAGGTTCGTGTTAGGGTACATGTTAGTTTGCGTGTTAGTGTACGGGTTAGGATTAGGGTACCGTTTAGTGTTAGGGTTAGGATTAGGGATAGGGTCAGGGAACGGGTGAATTGCAGTGCTCCTGTGCTCCGTACAAAACGATGGAAATTTCAAATGGAAGTATTAGAAACCTCTTATTTTACCCGAGCCTTATACACTGCTGTATGTTAATTACAGTTTGGCTCACACATGTGTTCATTGAAGTTACAATGTTCTGTATTTCTGTTACTGATCCTCCAGAGTGGGCCGCAACAAGGCTCCCCTTGCCCAGTGTCATTGGAGCCAACAGATCGAGACTGAGTTTGGTTCAGAAGCAAGGGAAACTTTATAGTTTGTTCAGAGAATGGAGAGATGAGAGCGTGCACTCCCACGCGGGCTGTGGGCTGGGCTGGGCTGGGCTGCTGTGTAGGGATCCCAGGAGCGTCAGCGGGAGGGAGGGGGCGGAGCTCTCGAGGGCCGGGTTGGCTGCAGCTGGGGCTGTATGTCCCAGCGTCTGCATGGGGCCCCGGGACGTGAAGTGTCGACCCAGCGATTCTGTACTAGGAAATCGGGTCTGAAGTGCCGGGTGAGGGACCGCTGCACGCTGAACCCTAGGAGAACGTGAAATTAGACAAAGCACAAAGGAAAAAAAGGTTAGACTTTATTTTATTGCCCAGAGTCTACTTTGATCTCCCACGAGTTTTTCATGGGCTTTGCCGATGACAAACCCCTCCTCTTCCTTTTGTCCCATTCCTCATTATTGGGGCGCTGTGGGTGCAGACACCTCTTCTGTCACTGCTTCGTGCTAAGTTGGGAGTCCTCATACTCAGGGGAAGGGGCAGAACTTCTCTCCAGCAGCCTCGTGGTGTGGTTGATGGTCCCCAGGCTTCCTGCCTCACTGCTCATTCACCTGAGCACCAGCATTGGAAGTCTTATAGATTTTAATAACCTTTAAGGGTCCAGGAAAGAGATGCACAGAGACACTAGGGGGGCCGTTTTTACCCCGCCCCACATTTGTTCGACCACCTTAGGCTGACGGTTTCTGCCAGCGTAGTTGCTCTGACCAGTAGTCTGTGCTTTCTTCAATTAGGGCCCTGAATTAACGTACAAACAGCACCAGATGTCAGAGCCCTGCCTGCTCAACAGCAAGACAGTCCAGGGCCGGTGGTGATCCAGGACCATGACGGCCACTGAGTCAACGGCCTTTTCAAGTAGCCGGGAGTCCTGCCGGTCTCATTGGCTGCTGTCACCGCGGTGTCTGTAGGCTTTTCTATGGTGACACCGTGATATACGGTTACCCCGCCAAGCTTATTAGCTCACCTCTGGGTGCAGTACGTCCTGCAAGCAGTAGACTCCTCCCTTGGGGCACACTCTTGTTGCTTTCTGAGAGAAACTCCAGGTCAAGTGATGGTCACACGAGTCGTCATGGGGACCCATTGCCCCCGGTTGTCTCTCTGGATGTTAGAGTTGGAGGGCCTCCTCACTCGAGGTCAGTGTGCCCAGGGAGCGACCCCTGCAACTTCAGGGCATGGTGGGTGGTTAGGAACACCACGTGGGGTCCTTTTCCCTTCGGAGTGAGCTGGCCTTGCGGGCTGCTGAATTCCACGTTTTTAGATACCCCCAGTACCCTAGCGGGATGGGGCGGCGGGCCAAGCCCTTGGTGACCATAGTTTATCCTACCTGAAGGGCATTCCTGTGTTGTTCCATTTCAAGTGGTCCCAGTTTTTGCACTAATACTCCAAGGGTGATTCACCTTCTATGGTGACGTAAAGGTCAAAGGGTTTAGCTAAATTAGGGAGTTCCAGGGCAAGGGTCTGAATTGACTGCTCTTTCCATTCTTGAAAGGCCGCTTCTGGATTCTATTCGAAAGGATCATCAATTTTTCCTTTCAGTGTTTCATATAGAGGCCCAGCTATTAGAGTGTATTTACGGATCCAGATGCAGCAAACCCCGGCTTCCCCAGGAACCCCTAGGCTGTCTTCTAGTTTTAGAAGGAGTAAGGCTGCAAATGGCTTCTTCCCTTTCCTGGGAGGGGTGCTCCAACCTTCTGTGAGAATGAAGCCCAGGCAGGTCACCTTAGTCTATGATATTTGAGCCTTTTACTTGGACGCCCTCTATCTTTTATTCCCTAGGGAGTTCAGAGTCCTCCTTAGTGGGGCAGGCGATCAGAATGTCATCTGCCTATTGAAGGAGGGCTCCCTTTTCCAGAGATAGAACTTTTAAGTGTTTAGCTAACGTTTCCCAAAAGATCGTGTGGGAATTTTTGAAGCCTTGGGGGAGGACGGCCCAGCCGTTTTGTTTTTGTTGTATGTTGAGGTCTGCCACTCAGAAGCCGAAATTGCTTGTGACGCTGGGACTAATGGAATACAGAAGAAGGCACCGTTGAAGTCTAATACAGAATATCATGTCCTGGTGGATGGTAGAATGAGCATCAGGGTGTAGGAATTAGGAACTACTGGATGTATATCCTCGGTGGCTTCACTGACTGTCCTGACATCCTTTACCAGGTCCCCAACAGCTCACAGGGCTCTCGTGGTCAGGCCAATAACAGGATATGGAGCTCCTCTTGGCAGGTCCCCTGCAGCCAACAGGGCTCTCATGGTCACCCCCTCCCAGGATATGGAGCTCACCTGGGCCGGTCGCCAGCCTCCCACAGGGCTCTCGTGGTCAGGCACCTCCCAGGATACAGAGCTCCCCTGGGCAGGTACCACGGCAGGGCTGGGCACACAGGATCCGTGCACATAGCCCTCGTTGCAGAGCACCCCCAGCTCAGCTGTCGTTCAGAGCTGACACAGAGCGCCTCAGAGCAGGACTTGAACTAAGAAATAGCAGCTCCGACAGGTCTGTGACCCTGAGCATCACTCTGTGCGGCCTCCCTCCGCCTGGCCTTCCAGAGACTTCCACTGCAGCTGGGGCACCAGGCCTCCCTCTCCCCCCATCAACCTTCCTCTCCCTGACCCCTGGGTTCCTCTCGTTAGGAGAGGGTCTTCTTTAAGTTGCCTCCCACTCATGGGCCAGATAAAATGATTAGAAAACAAGCCAGAGCTGCAGCCCTTTGTCTCTCCTGTCTCTCAGGAGCACACACCTGTTCCTTGGACTTGGAAGGTTCATTTTCTGCAACTGTGAGCCCCTGAGGGGCGAGGATTGGCTGACCTGGGCAGCCTGACCGTGCGGGCCAGCCCTCCCCAGGTGTGCCTGGGTTGAGGTTAATATAAACACCGCTCCAGGCAGCAAGAGCCCCCGCAGCAGTGCCTGACGCCATGTTCTCTGCCCCGTCAGCAGTGTCGGGGCTGGGCTGGTGGGAGGGAGTGAGAGGCCACGGCTTTGTGGGTCGCCCAGTGTGAGTGGGGCTCTGCTGGACTTTCTGCAGGAGCTTCCAGGCTGCCACCTGCTAAAGAAGAGGATGTGTCACCCATACCTGCCACTGGAATTTCTCCCCGGGCAGAGGTGAGGAAGGAAGAAAGCAGTGGGGGCCGGGGCAGGAGCGGTATCTCAGGTAGGGAAATGGAAAGCTTCCAGAAGAGCGCCCAGGGCCAGGACAATCCTAGCTGGCCTGCAGGCACCAAGTCGGCCGGCGTGCTGTCGCCGGTGTGGCTCCATGGTCCTTCCTCTAGGCTTTCAAGTGCTTGTACATATTCAGGTGTTTTACCTGGGGAGGGTGGGAACAATTCAGCAGCAGCTGGCCTGGGGCTCAGCTCACGTTTACTCACAGACGCCTCGGCACGTTCCCCCAGCCTTGCAATGAGCACGCTCCTTGTGGGGGAGCTGCTGACTGCATGGGAGACAATTTCCCACCTCTGACCAACTTCAGAATTGTTTACCACTGGATCAAGTGCCCTGATAGGGTATTCCCGTGTATAACTGTTGGGTTCTTTTTTTTTCTTTTTTCTTTGCTTTTTTGGTTCAAGGTAGAATTTATTGCTCTGTTTTGTATTTATAGATATAAGCATGGAAATAATTCATTCATATAAATACACGTATGAGAAAGGAATAACATTTTTCAGTTTTTTAAAATTTTATTTTTTAAATTTTTAAATTTAATTTTATGTATATTTTTATACAGCAGGTCCTTATTGGTTACCTATTTTATACATATAAATGTATACATGTCAATCTCAATCTCCAAACACCTCTCACCCCACCCCCGATGGCTTTACCCTCTCGGTGTCCATACGTTTGTTCTCTACATCTGTGTCTCTATTTCTGCCCTGCAAACCAGTTCATCTGTACCATTTTTTCTAGGTTCCACATATATGCATTAATATACAAGATTTGTTTTTCACTTTCTGACTTACTTCACTCTGTAGTACAGTCTCTAGATCCGTCAACGTCTCTACAAATGACCCAATTTCATTGCTATTTATGGCTGAATAATATTCGATTTTATATATGAACCACATCTTTCTCCATTCGTCTGTCTCTGGGCATTTATGTTGCTTCCATTACCTGTCTATTGTAAATAGTGCTGCAAAGAATATTGTGGTGAATGTGTCCTTTTGATTTATGATTTTCTCTAGGTATATGTCCAGTAGTGGGATTGCTGGATCCTATGGTAATTCTATTTTAAGATTTTAAGGAACCTCCATACTGTTCTCCATAGTGGCTGTATCAATGTACATTACCACCAATAGTGGAAGAGGGTTCCTTTTCTCCACACCCTCTCCAGCATTTGTTGATTGTAGATTTCCTGACGATGTCCATTCTAACTGGTGTGAGGTGATATCTCATTGTAGTTTCGATTTGCATTTCTCTAACAATTAGTGATGTTGGCTTAGGGTAATTGTTAGGCTTAAGGATAGGGTTACGTTTAGGGAATGGGTGTGCTTTAGGGCACAGGTGAGGGTCCTACAGCGGTTTAGGTTTAGGGCAAGGGTACATGTTAGGGTACGGGTTAGAGTTAGTGTACGGGTTAGGATTAGGGTAGGGGTTAGTGTAAGCCTTCGGGTAAGCGTTTGGTTTAGGGTTAGGGTTAGGGAAAGGGTACGTTTTAGGGTACAGGTTAGGGTACGACAACGGTTTAGGGTTAGCGTACGTGTTAGGGTATGGCTTAGTGTCAGTGTATGGGTGAGGATTAGGGTATGGTTTAGGGTAAGGCTTCGGGCAAGTGTTAGGGTTAGGGTTTCGGTTAGGGTTAGGGAATGGGTACGGTTTAGGGTAGAGGTTAGGGTACGACAATGATGTAGGGTTAGCGTATGTGTTAGGTGTTACGGTTCGGGTTAATGTTACTGTACGGGTTAGGGTTAGAGTACGTGTTAGGTTAAGGCTTCGGGTAAGTGTTAGTGTTAGGATTACGGTTTGGGTTAGGGCACGGGTACGGTTTAGGGTACAGGTTAGTGTATGACAACGGTTTAGTGTTAGCGTACGCGTTAGGGTACGGGTTAGTGTACGTGTTAGGATTAGGGTACGGTTTAGGGTAAGGCTTCGCCTAAGGGTTAGGGTTAGGCTTAGGGAACGGGTACGGGTTAGGGTACAGGTTAGGTTATGACAACGGTTTTGGGTTAGCGTACGTATTAGCGCACGGGTTAGGGTTAGTGTACGGGTCAGGATTAGGGTACGGGTTAGGGTAAGGCTTTGGGTAAGGATTAGGGTTAGTGTTAGGGTTAGGCAAAGGGTACGGTTAGGGTACAGGTCCCGGTAGGACAAAGGTTTAGGTTTAGCGTACGTGGTAGTGTATGGGTTAGTGTTAGTGTACAGGTTAGGGTTACGTGACGGTTTAGGGTAAGGATACAGGTAAGAGTTAGGTTTAGGGTTAGGGTTAGGCGTAGGGAACAGGCATGGACTATGGTACAGGTTAGATTACGACAAGGGTTTAGGGTTAGCGTACGTGTTAGGGGACGGGTTACTGTTAGTGTACGGGTTAGCATTAGGGTACGGGTTAGGGTAAGGTTTCGGATAAAGGTTAGGGTTAGGATTAGGGTTAGGGTAAGGGGATGGGTACAGGTCAGGGTACGACAATGGGTATGGGTTAGCGTTAGTGTTAGGATTAGGTTATGGGTTAGGGTAAGGGTTCGGGTAAGTGTTAGGTTTAGGGTTACGGTTGGGGTTAGGATTAGGGAACAGGTACGGTTTAGGGTACCGTTTAGGGTATGACAACGGTTTAGGGTTAGCGTATGTGGTAGGTGTCGGGCAGTGTTATTGTACGTGTTAGGATAAGGGTACGGGTTAGGGTAAGGCTTCGGGTAAGGGTTAGAGTTCGGGTTTGTTTTGGGCAATGGGTATGGTTTATGGTACACGTTAGGGTACGACAAATGTTTAGGGTTAGCATATGCGTTAGGGTATGGGTTAGTGTTTGTTAGTTGACGGGTTAGGATAAGGCTTCGGGTAAGGGTTAGGTTTAGGGAATGGGTACGGTTTAGGGTACGACAATGGTTTACGTTTAGCGTACGGGTTAGTGTTAGTGTATGGGTTAGGATTAAGGTATGGGTTAGGGTAAGGCTTCGGGTTAGGGAGCGGGCACGGTTTAGGGTACAGGTTAGGGTACGACAACGGTTTAGTGTTAGTATCCGTGTTAGTGTACGGGTTAGGATTAGTGTACGGGTTATATTAAGGCTTCGGGTAACGTTTAGGTTTAGGGTTTGGGTTAGCATTAGGGTTAGGGTGAGGGAAAGGGTACCTTTTAGGGTACAGGTTAGGGTACGACAGCGTGTTATTGTTAGCGTAGGTGTTAGTGTGTAACCAGTAGGGTGTAACCATTAGGGTGTAACCAGTAGTTAGTGTTAGTGTACGGGTTAGGAGTAGGGTACGGGTAAGGGTAAGGATTCAGGTAAATGTTAGGTTTAGGGTTACGGTTAGGGTTAGGGTTATGGAACGGTTGCGGTTTAGGGTACAGTTTAGGGTACGACAACAGTTTAGGGTTCGCCTATGTGTTAGGTGTCGGGGTAGTGTTAGTGTACGGGTTTGGATTAGCGTACTGGTTAGTTTAAGGCTTTGGATAAGGTTTAGGTTAGGGTTAGGGAACGGGTACGGTTCAGGGTTAGGGCTTCAGGGTTAGGGTTAGCGTTAGTGTTAGGGTTAGGGAACGGGTACATTTTAGGGTACACGTTAGGGTATGGCAACAGTTTAGTGTTAGCGTACGTGTTAGGGTAATAGTTAGTGTTTGTTAGTGTACGTGTTAGGATTAGGGTATGGGTTAGGGTAAGGCTTCGGGTAAGGGTTAGGGTTACGGTTAGGGTTTGGGAATGGGTACGGTTTACGGTACAGGATAGTGTACGAAAAAGTTCTAGGGTTACTGTATGTTTAAGTGTATGGGTTAGTTTTAGGGTACGGGTCAGGATTAGGGTACGGGTTAGTGTAAGGCTTCGGGTAAGGGTTAGGTTTAGGGATAGTGTTAGTGTTAGGGAGTGGGTACGGTTTAGGGTACAGGTTAGAGCATGACAACGGTTTAAGTTTACCCTACGTGTTGGGGTACGGGTTAGTGATAGTGTTCTGGTTAGGATTAGGGTAGGGGTTACTGTAAGGCTCTGGGTAAGGTTTAGGGTTAGGGTTAGGTTTCGGGAACTGGTACGGTCTAAAGTACAGGGCTTCGGGTAAGGGTTAGTGAACGGGTACATTTTCGGGTACAGGTTAGGGTACAACAATGATTTAGGGTTAGAATATGTGTTAGGGTACGGGTTAGTGTTAGTGTGCAGGTTAGAATTAGTGTATGTGTTAGGGTAAGGATTCAGGTAAGGTTTAGGGTTAGGGAACGTGTATGATTTAGGGTACAGGTTAGGGTACGAAAACGGTTTAGGGTTAGCGTACGTGTCAGGGTATGGGTTACTGTTAGTGTATAAGTTAGGATTAAGGTACGCGTTAAGGAAAGGCTTCGGGTAAGGTTTAGGGTTAGGGAATGGGTTCGATTTAGGGTACGACAACGCTTTAGGGCTGGCATACGTGTTAGTGTATGCTTTAGGAGTAGGGTGCGGGTTATAGTAAGGCTTCAGGTAAGGGTTAGGTTTAGGGTTTGGGTTAGGGTTAGGGGACTGGGACGGGGACGGTTTAGGGAACAGGTTAGGGTACGCCAACGGTTTAGAGTTAGGGTACGTGTTTGTGTATGGGATAGTGTTAGTGTACGGGTTAGGATTAGGTTACGGGTTAGGGTAAGGCTTCGGTTAAGGTTTAGGGTTCGAGTTAAGGTAAGTGTTAGGGAAATGGTACGTTTTAGGGTACAGGTTAACTGTACGAGAAAGGTTTATGGTTAGTGTACGTGTTAGGGTAAGGCTTAGGGTAGGGTTTAGGGTACATGTTAGGGTATGACAATGGGTTAGATTTAGGGTATGTGTTACGGTACCGGTTAGTGTTAGCGTATGAGTTAGATTAGGGTACTGTTTAGGGTAAGGCTTAGATTAAGGGTTTGGTTTATGGTCAGGGTTAGGTTTAGGGTACGGGTTTGTTTCAGGGTAGAGGTTACGTGTCGAAAAGAGGTTCGTGTTAGGGTACATGTTAGTTTGCGTGTTAGTGTACGGGTTAGGATTAGGGTACCGTTTAGTGTTAGGGTTAGGATTAGGGATAGGGTCAGGGAACGGGTGAATTGCAGTGCTCCTGTGCTCCGTACAAAACGATGGAAATTTCAAATGGAAGTATTAGAAACCTCTTATTTTACCCGAGCCTTATACACTGCTGTATGTTAATTACAGTTTGGCTCACACATGTGTTCATTGAAGTTACAATGTTCTGTATTTCTGTTACTGATCCTCCAGAGTGGGCCGCAACAAGGCTCCCCTTGCCCAGTGTCATTGGAGCCAACAGATCGAGACTGAGTTTGGTTCAGAAGCAAGGGAAACTTTATAGTTTGTTCAGAGAATGGAGAGATGAGAGCGTGCACTCCCACGCGGGCTGTGGGCTGGGCTGGGCTGGGCTGCTGTGTAGGGATCCCAGGAGCGTCAGCGGGAGGGAGGGGGCGGAGCTCTCGAGGGCCGGGTTGGCTGC
Organism: Delphinapterus leucas; assembly: GCF_059928025.1. Taxonomy (NCBI): domain Eukaryota; kingdom Metazoa; phylum Chordata; class Mammalia; order Artiodactyla; family Monodontidae; genus Delphinapterus; species Delphinapterus leucas. Next base: position 13,172,120 of record NW_028322242.1, on the reverse strand, counting down.
AGCTGGGGCTGTATGTCCCAGCGTCTGCATGGGGCCCCGGGACGTGAAGTGTCGACCCAGCGATTCTGTACTAGGAAATCGGGTCTGAAGTGCCGGGTGAGGGACCGCTGCACGCTGAACCCTAGGAGAACGTGAAATTAGACAAAGCACAAAGGAAAAAAAGGTTAGACTTTATTTTATTGCCCAGAGTCTACTTTGATCTCCCACGAGTTTTTCATGGGCTTTGCCGATGACAAACCCCTCCTCTTCCTTTTGTCCCATTCCTCATTATTGGGGCGCTGTGGGTGCAGACACCTCTTCTGTCACTGCTTCGTGCTAAGTTGGGAGTCCTCATACTCAGGGGAAGGGGCAGAACTTCTCTCCAGCAGCCTCGTGGTGTGGTTGATGGTCCCCAGGCTTCCTGCCTCACTGCTCATTCACCTGAGCACCAGCATTGGAAGTCTTATAGATTTTAATAACCTTTAAGGGTCCAGGAAAGAGATGCACAGAGACACTAGGGGGGCCGTTTTTACCCCGCCCCACATTTGTTCGACCACCTTAGGCTGACGGTTTCTGCCAGCGTAGTTGCTCTGACCAGTAGTCTGTGCTTTCTTCAATTAGGCCCCTGAATTAACGTACAAACAGCACCAGATGTCAGAGCCCTGCCTGCTCAACAGCAAGACAGTCCAGGGCCGGTGGTGATCCAGGACCATGACGGCCACTGAGTCAACGGCCTTTTCAAGTAGCCGGGAGTCCTGCCGGTCTCATTGGCTGCTGTCACCGCGGTGTCTGTAGGCTTTTCTATGGTGACACCGTGATATACGGTTACCCCGCCAAGCTTATTAGCTCACCTCTGGGTGCAGTACGTCCTGCAAGCAGTAGACTCCTCCCTTGGGGCACACTCTTGTTGCTTTCTGAGAGAAACTCCAGGTCAAGTGATGGTCACACGAGTCGTCATGGGGACCCATTGCCCCCGGTTGTCTCTCTGGATGTTAGAGTTGGAGGGCCTCCTCACTCGAGGTCAGTGTGCCCAGGGAGCGACCCCTGCAACTTCAGGGCATGGTGGGTGGTTAGGAACACCACGTGGGGTCCTTTTCCCTTCGGAGCGAGCTGGCCTTGCGGGCTGCTGAATTCCACGTTTTTAGATACCCCCAGTACCCTAGCGGGATGGGGCGGCGGGCCAAGCCCTTGGTGACCATAGTTTATCCTACCTGAAGGGCATTCCTGTGTTGTTCCATTTCAAGTGGTCCCAGTTTTTGCACTAATACTCCAAGGGTGATTCACCTTCTATGGTGACGTAAAGGTCAAAGGGTTTAGCTAAATTAGGGAGTTCCAGGGCAAGGGTCTGAATTGACTGCTCTTTCCATTCTTGAAAGGCCGCTTCTGGATTCTATTCGAAAGGATCATCAATTTTTCCTTTCAGTGTTTCATATAGAGGCCCAGCTATTAGAGTGTATTTACGGATCCAGATGCAGCAAACCCCGGCTTCCCCAGGAACCCCTAGGCTGTCTTCTAGTTTTAGAAGGAGTAAGGCTGCAAATGGCTTCTTCCCTTTCCTGGGAGGGGTGCTCCAACCTTCTGTGAGAGTGAAGCCCAGGCAGGTCACCTTAGTCTATGATATTTGAGCCTTTTACTTGGACGCCCTCTATCTTTTATTCCCTAGGGAGTTCAGAGTCCTCCTTAGTGGGGCAGGCGATCAGAATGTCATCTGCCTATTGAAGGAGGGCTCCCTTTTCCAGAGATAGAACTTTTAAGTGTTTAGCTAACGTTTCCCAAAAGATCGTGTGGGAATTTTTGAAGCCTTGGGGGAGGACGGCCCAGCCGTTTTGTTTTTGTTGTATGTTGAGGTCTGCCACTCAGAAGCCGAAATTGCTTGTGACGCTGGGACTAATGGAATACAGAAGAAGGCACCGTTGAAGTCTAATACAGAATATCATGTCCTGGTGGATGGTAGAATGAGCATCAGGGTGTAGGAATTAGGAACTACTGGATGTATATCCTCGGTGGCTTCACTGACTGTCCTGACATCCTTTACCAGGTCCCCAACAGCTCACAGGGCTCTCGTGGTCAGGCCAATAACAGGATATGGAGCTCCTCTTGGCAGGTCCCCTGCAGCCAACAGGGCTCTCATGGTCACCCCCTCCCAGGATATGGAGCTCACCTGGGCCGGTCGCCAGCCTCCCACAGGGCTCTCGTGGTCAGGCACCTCCCAGGATACAGAGCTCCCCTGGGCAGGTACCACGGCAGGGCTGGGCACACAGGATCCGTGCACATAGCCCTCGTTGCAGAGCACCCCCAGCTCAGCTGTCGTTCAGAGCTGACACAGAGCGCCTCAGAGCAGGACTTGAACTAAGAAATAGCAGCTCCGACAGGTCTGTGACCCTGAGCATCACTCTGTGCGGCCTCCCTCCGCCTGGCCTTCCAGAGACTTCCACTGCAGCTGGGGCACCAGGCCTCCCTCTCCCCCCATCAACCTTCCTCTCCCTGACCCCTGGGTTCCTCTCGTTAGGAGAGGGTCTTCTTTAAGTTGCCTCCCACTCATGGGCCAGATAAAATGATTAGAAAACAAGCCAGAGCTGCAGCCCTTTGTCTCTCCTGTCTCTCAGGAGCACACACCTGTTCCTTGGACTTGGAAGGTTCATTTTCTGCAACTGTGAGCCCCTGAGGGGCGAGGATTGGCTGACCTGGGCAGCCTGACCGTGCGGGCCAGCCCTCCCCAGGTGTGCCTGGGTTGAGGTTAATATAAACACCGCTCCAGGCAGCAAGAGCCCCCGCAGCAGTGCCTGACGCCATGTTCTCTGCCCCGTCAGCAGTGTCGGGGCTGGGCTGGTGGGAGGGAGTGAGAGGCCACGGCTTTGTGGGTCGCCCAGTGTGAGTGGGGCTCTGCTGGACTTTCTGCAGGAGCTTCCAGGCTGCCACCTGCTAAAGAAGAGGATGTGTCACCCATACCTGCCACTGGAATTTCTCCCCGGGCAGAGGTGAGGAAGGAAGAAAGCAGTGGGGGCCGGGGCAGGAGCGGTATCTCAGGTAGGGAAATGGAAAGCTTCCAGAAGAGCGCCCAGGGCCAGGACAATCCTAGCTGGCCTGCAGGCACCAAGTCGGCCGGCGTGCTGTCGCCGGTGTGGCTCCATGGTCCTTCCTCTAGGCTTTCAAGTGCTTGTACATATTCAGGTGTTTTACCTGGGGAGGGTGGGAACAATTCAGCAGCAGCTGGCCTGGGGCTCAGCTCACGTTTACTCACAGACGCCTCGGCACGTTCCCCCAGCCTTGCAATGAGCACGCTCCTTGTGGGGGAGCTGCTGACTGCATGGGAGACAATTTCCCACCTCTGACCAACTTCAGAATTGTTTACCACTGGATCAAGTGCCCTGATAGGGTATTCCCGTGTATAACTGTTGGGTTCTTTTTTTTTCTTTTTTCTTTGCTTTTTTGGTTCAAGGTAGAATTTATTGCTCTGTTTTGTATTTATAGATATAAGCATGGAAATAATTCATTCATATAAATACACGTATGAGAAAGGAATAACATTTTTCAGTTTTTTAAAATTTTATTTTTTAAATTTTTAAATTTAATTTTATGTATATTTTTATACAGCAGGTCCTTATTGGTTACCTATTTTATACATATAAATGTATACATGTCAATCTCAATCTCCAAACACCTCTCACCCCACCCCCGATGGCTTTACCCTCTCGGTGTCCATACGTTTGTTCTCTACATCTGTGTCTCTATTTCTGCCCTGCAAACCAGTTCATCTGTACCATTTTTTCTAGGTTCCACATATATGCATTAATATACAAGATTTGTTTTTCACTTTCTGACTTACTTCACTCTGTAGTACAGTCTCTAGATCCGTCAACGTCTCTACAAATGACCCAATTTCATTGCTATTTATGGCTGAATAATATTCGATTTTATATATGAACCACATCTTTCTCCATTCGTCTGTCTCTGGGCATTTATGTTGCTTCCATTACCTGTCTATTGTAAATAGTGCTGCAAAGAATATTGTGGTGAATGTGTCCTTTTGATTTATGATTTTCTCTAGGTATATGTCCAGTAGTGGGATTGCTGGATCCTATGGTAATTCTATTTTAAGATTTTAAGGAACCTCCATACTGTTCTCCATAGTGGCTGTATCAATGTACATTACCACCAATAGTGGAAGAGGGTTCCTTTTCTCCACACCCTCTCCAGCATTTGTTGATTGTAGATTTCCTGACGATGTCCATTCTAACTGGTGTGAGGTGATATCTCATTGTAGTTTCGATTTGCATTTCTCTAACAATTAGTGATGTTGGCTTAGGGTAATTGTTAGGCTTAAGGATAGGGTTACGTTTAGGGAATGGGTGTGCTTTAGGGCACAGGTGAGGGTCCTACAGCGGTTTAGGTTTAGGGCAAGGGTACATGTTAGGGTACGGGTTAGAGTTAGTGTACGGGTTAGGATTAGGGTAGGGGTTAGTGTAAGCCTTCGGGTAAGCGTTTGGTTTAGGGTTAGGGTTAGGGAAAGGGTACGTTTTAGGGTACAGGTTAGGGTACGACAACGGTTTAGGGTTAGCGTACGTGTTAGGGTATGGCTTAGTGTCAGTGTATGGGTGAGGATTAGGGTATGGTTTAGGGTAAGGCTTCGGGCAAGTGTTAGGGTTAGGGTTTCGGTTAGGGTTAGGGAATGGGTACGGTTTAGGGTAGAGGTTAGGGTACGACAATGATGTAGGGTTAGCGTATGTGTTAGGTGTTACGGTTCGGGTTAATGTTACTGTACGGGTTAGGGTTAGAGTACGTGTTAGGTTAAGGCTTCGGGTAAGTGTTAGTGTTAGGATTACGGTTTGGGTTAGGGCACGGGTACGGTTTAGGGTACAGGTTAGTGTATGACAACGGTTTAGTGTTAGCGTACGCGTTAGGGTACGGGTTAGTGTACGTGTTAGGATTAGGGTACGGTTTAGGGTAAGGCTTCGCCTAAGGGTTAGGGTTAGGCTTAGGGAACGGGTACGGGTTAGGGTACAGGTTAGGTTATGACAACGGTTTTGGGTTAGCGTACGTATTAGCGCACGGGTTAGGGTTAGTGTACGGGTCAGGATTAGGGTACGGGTTAGGGTAAGGCTTTGGGTAAGGATTAGGGTTAGTGTTAGGGTTAGGCAAAGGGTACGGTTAGGGTACAGGTCCCGGTAGGACAAAGGTTTAGGTTTAGCGTACGTGGTAGTGTATGGGTTAGTGTTAGTGTACAGGTTAGGGTTACGTGACGGTTTAGGGTAAGGATACAGGTAAGAGTTAGGTTTAGGGTTAGGGTTAGGCGTAGGGAACAGGCATGGACTATGGTACAGGTTAGATTACGACAAGGGTTTAGGGTTAGCGTACGTGTTAGGGGACGGGTTACTGTTAGTGTACGGGTTAGCATTAGGGTACGGGTTAGGGTAAGGTTTCGGATAAAGGTTAGGGTTAGGATTAGGGTTAGGGTAAGGGGATGGGTACAGGTCAGGGTACGACAATGGGTATGGGTTAGCGTTAGTGTTAGGATTAGGTTATGGGTTAGGGTAAGGGTTCGGGTAAGTGTTAGGTTTAGGGTTACGGTTGGGGTTAGGATTAGGGAACAGGTACGGTTTAGGGTACCGTTTAGGGTATGACAACGGTTTAGGGTTAGCGTATGTGGTAGGTGTCGGGCAGTGTTATTGTACGTGTTAGGATAAGGGTACGGGTTAGGGTAAGGCTTCGGGTAAGGGTTAGAGTTCGGGTTTGTTTTGGGCAATGGGTATGGTTTATGGTACACGTTAGGGTACGACAAATGTTTAGGGTTAGCATATGCGTTAGGGTATGGGTTAGTGTTTGTTAGTTGACGGGTTAGGATAAGGCTTCGGGTAAGGGTTAGGTTTAGGGAATGGGTACGGTTTAGGGTACGACAATGGTTTACGTTTAGCGTACGGGTTAGTGTTAGTGTATGGGTTAGGATTAAGGTATGGGTTAGGGTAAGGCTTCGGGTTAGGGAGCGGGCACGGTTTAGGGTACAGGTTAGGGTACGACAACGGTTTAGTGTTAGTATCCGTGTTAGTGTACGGGTTAGGATTAGTGTACGGGTTATATTAAGGCTTCGGGTAACGTTTAGGTTTAGGGTTTGGGTTAGCATTAGGGTTAGGGTGAGGGAAAGGGTACCTTTTAGGGTACAGGTTAGGGTACGACAGCGTGTTATTGTTAGCGTAGGTGTTAGTGTGTAACCAGTAGGGTGTAACCATTAGGGTGTAACCAGTAGTTAGTGTTAGTGTACGGGTTAGGAGTAGGGTACGGGTAAGGGTAAGGATTCAGGTAAATGTTAGGTTTAGGGTTACGGTTAGGGTTAGGGTTATGGAACGGTTGCGGTTTAGGGTACAGTTTAGGGTACGACAACAGTTTAGGGTTCGCCTATGTGTTAGGTGTCGGGGTAGTGTTAGTGTACGGGTTTGGATTAGCGTACTGGTTAGTTTAAGGCTTTGGATAAGGTTTAGGTTAGGGTTAGGGAACGGGTACGGTTCAGGGTTAGGGCTTCAGGGTTAGGGTTAGCGTTAGTGTTAGGGTTAGGGAACGGGTACATTTTAGGGTACACGTTAGGGTATGGCAACAGTTTAGTGTTAGCGTACGTGTTAGGGTAATAGTTAGTGTTTGTTAGTGTACGTGTTAGGATTAGGGTATGGGTTAGGGTAAGGCTTCGGGTAAGGGTTAGGGTTACGGTTAGGGTTTGGGAATGGGTACGGTTTACGGTACAGGATAGTGTACGAAAAAGTTCTAGGGTTACTGTATGTTTAAGTGTATGGGTTAGTTTTAGGGTACGGGTCAGGATTAGGGTACGGGTTAGTGTAAGGCTTCGGGTAAGGGTTAGGTTTAGGGATAGTGTTAGTGTTAGGGAGTGGGTACGGTTTAGGGTACAGGTTAGAGCATGACAACGGTTTAAGTTTACCCTACGTGTTGGGGTACGGGTTAGTGATAGTGTTCTGGTTAGGATTAGGGTAGGGGTTACTGTAAGGCTCTGGGTAAGGTTTAGGGTTAGGGTTAGGTTTCGGGAACTGGTACGGTCTAAAGTACAGGGCTTCGGGTAAGGGTTAGTGAACGGGTACATTTTCGGGTACAGGTTAGGGTACAACAATGATTTAGGGTTAGAATATGTGTTAGGGTACGGGTTAGTGTTAGTGTGCAGGTTAGAATTAGTGTATGTGTTAGGGTAAGGATTCAGGTAAGGTTTAGGGTTAGGGAACGTGTATGATTTAGGGTACAGGTTAGGGTACGAAAACGGTTTAGGGTTAGCGTACGTGTCAGGGTATGGGTTACTGTTAGTGTATAAGTTAGGATTAAGGTACGCGTTAAGGAAAGGCTTCGGGTAAGGTTTAGGGTTAGGGAATGGGTTCGATTTAGGGTACGACAACGCTTTAGGGCTGGCATACGTGTTAGTGTATGCTTTAGGAGTAGGGTGCGGGTTATAGTAAGGCTTCAGGTAAGGGTTAGGTTTAGGGTTTGGGTTAGGGTTAGGGGACTGGGACGGGGACGGTTTAGGGAACAGGTTAGGGTACGCCAACGGTTTAGAGTTAGGGTACGTGTTTGTGTATGGGATAGTGTTAGTGTACGGGTTAGGATTAGGTTACGGGTTAGGGTAAGGCTTCGGTTAAGGTTTAGGGTTCGAGTTAAGGTAAGTGTTAGGGAAATGGTACGTTTTAGGGTACAGGTTAACTGTACGAGAAAGGTTTATGGTTAGTGTACGTGTTAGGGTAAGGCTTAGGGTAGGGTTTAGGGTACATGTTAGGGTATGACAATGGGTTAGATTTAGGGTATGTGTTACGGTACCGGTTAGTGTTAGCGTATGAGTTAGATTAGGGTACTGTTTAGGGTAAGGCTTAGATTAAGGGTTTGGTTTATGGTCAGGGTTAGGTTTAGGGTACGGGTTTGTTTCAGGGTAGAGGTTACGTGTCGAAAAGAGGTTCGTGTTAGGGTACATGTTAGTTTGCGTGTTAGTGTACGGGTTAGGATTAGGGTACCGTTTAGTGTTAGGGTTAGGATTAGGGATAGGGTCAGGGAACGGGTGAATTGCAGTGCTCCTGTGCTCCGTACAAAACGATGGAAATTTCAAATGGAAGTATTAGAAACCTCTTATTTTACCCGAGCCTTATACACTGCTGTATGTTAATTACAGTTTGGCTCACACATGTGTTCATTGAAGTTACAATGTTCTGTATTTCTGTTACTGATCCTCCAGAGTGGGCCGCAACAAGGCTCCCCTTGCCCAGTGTCATTGGAGCCAACAGATCGAGACTGAGTTTGGTTCAGAAGCAAGGGAAACTTTATAGTTTGTTCAGAGAATGGAGAGATGAGAGCGTGCACTCCCACGCGGGCTGTGGGCTGGGCTGGGCTGGGCTGCTGTGTAGGGATCCCAGGAGCGTCAGCGGGAGGGAGGGGGCGGAGCTCTCGAGGGCCGGGTTGGCTGCAGCTGGGGCTGTATGTCCCAGCGTCTGCATGGGGCCCCGGGACGTGAAGTGTCGACCCAGCGATTCTGTACTAGGAAATCGGGTCTGAAGTGCCGGGTGAGGGACCGCTGCACGCTGAACCCTAGGAGAACGTGAAATTAGACAAAGCACAAAGGAAAAAAAGGTTAGACTTTATTTTATTGCCCAGAGTCTACTTTGATCTCCCACGAGTTTTTCATGGGCTTTGCCGATGACAAACCCCTCCTCTTCCTTTTGTCCCATTCCTCATTATTGGGGCGCTGTGGGTGCAGACACCTCTTCTGTCACTGCTTCGTGCTAAGTTGGGAGTCCTCATACTCAGGGGAAGGGGCAGAACTTCTCTCCAGCAGCCTCGTGGTGTGGTTGATGGTCCCCAGGCTTCCTGCCTCACTGCTCATTCACCTGAGCACCAGCATTGGAAGTCTTATAGATTTTAATAACCTTTAAGGGTCCAGGAAAGAGATGCACAGAGACACTAGGGGGGCCGTTTTTACCCCGCCCCACATTTGTTCGACCACCTTAGGCTGACGGTTTCTGCCAGCGTAGTTGCTCTGACCAGTAGTCTGTGCTTTCTTCAATTAGGGCCCTGAATTAACGTACAAACAGCACCAGATGTCAGAGCCCTGCCTGCTCAACAGCAAGACAGTCCAGGGCCGGTGGTGATCCAGGACCATGACGGCCACTGAGTCAACGGCCTTTTCAAGTAGCCGGGAGTCCTGCCGGTCTCATTGGCTGCTGTCACCGCGGTGTCTGTAGGCTTTTCTATGGTGACACCGTGATATACGGTTACCCCGCCAAGCTTATTAGCTCACCTCTGGGTGCAGTACGTCCTGCAAGCAGTAGACTCCTCCCTTGGGGCACACTCTTGTTGCTTTCTGAGAGAAACTCCAGGTCAAGTGATGGTCACACGAGTCGTCATGGGGACCCATTGCCCCCGGTTGTCTCTCTGGATGTTAGAGTTGGAGGGCCTCCTCACTCGAGGTCAGTGTGCCCAGGGAGCGACCCCTGCAACTTCAGGGCATGGTGGGTGGTTAGGAACACCACGTGGGGTCCTTTTCCCTTCGGAGCGAGCTGGCCTTGCGGGCTGCTGAATTCCACGTTTTTAGATACCCCCAGTACCCTAGCGGGATGGGGCGGCGGGCCAAGCCCTTGGTGACCATAGTTTATCCTACCTGAAGGGCATTCCTGTGTTGTTCCATTTCAAGTGGTCCCAGTTTTTGCACTAATACTCCAAGGGTGATTCACCTTCTATGGTGACGTAAAGGTCAAAGGGTTTAGCTAAATTAGGGAGTTCCAGGGCAAGGGTCTGAATTGACTGCTCTTTCCATTCTTGAAAGGCCGCTTCTGGATTCTATTCGAAAGGATCATCAATTTTTCCTTTCAGTGTTTCATATAGAGGCCCAGCTATTAGAGTGTATTTACGGATCCAGATGCAGCAAACCCCGGCTTCCCCAGGAACCCCTAGGCTGTCTTCTAGTTTTAGAAGGAGTAAGGCTGCAAATGGCTTCTTCCCTTTCCTGGGAGGGGTGCTCCAACCTTCTGTGAGAATGAAGCCCAGGCAGGTCACCTTAGTCTATGATATTTGAGCCTTTTACTTGGACGCCCTCTATCTTTTATTCCCTAGGGAGTTCAGAGTCCTCCTTAGTGGGGCAGGCGATCAGAATGTCATCTGCCTATTGAAGGAGGGCTCCCTTTTCCAGAGATAGAACTTTTAAGTGTTTAGCTAACGTTTCCCAAAAGATCGTGTGGGAATTTTTGAAGCCTTGGGGGAGGACGGCCCAGCCGTTTTGTTTTTGTTGTATGTTGAGGTCTGCCACTCAGAAGCCGAAATTGCTTGTGACGCTGGGACTAATGGAATACAGAAGAAGGCACCGTTGAAGTCTAATACAGAATATCATGTCCTGGTGGATGGTAGAATGAGCATCAGGGTGTAGGAATTAGGAACTACTGGATGTATATCCTCGGTGGCTTCACTGACTGTCCTGACATCCTTTACCAGGTCCCCAACAGCTCACAGGGCTCTCGTGGTCAGGCCAATAACAGGATATGGAGCTCCTCTTGGCAGGTCCCCTGCAGCCAACAGGGCTCTCATGGTCACCCCCTCCCAGGATATGGAGCTCACCTGGGCCGGTCGCCAGCCTCCCACAGGGCTCTCGTGGTCAGGCACCTCCCAGGATACAGAGCTCCCCTGGGCAGGTACCACGGCAGGGCTGGGCACACAGGATCCGTGCACATAGCCCTCGTTGCAGAGCACCCCCAGCTCAGCTGTCGTTCAGAGCTGACACAGAGCGCCTCAGAGCAGGACTTGAACTAAGAAATAGCAGCTCCGACAGGTCTGTGACCCTGAGCATCACTCTGTGCGGCCTCCCTCCGCCTGGCCTTCCAGAGACTTCCACTGCAGCTGGGGCACCAGGCCTCCCTCTCCCCCCATCAACCTTCCTCTCCCTGACCCCTGGGTTCCTCTCGTTAGGAGAGGGTCTTCTTTAAGTTGCCTCCCACTCATGGGCCAGATAAAATGATTAGAAAACAAGCCAGAGCTGCAGCCCTTTGTCTCTCCTGTCTCTCAGGAGCACACACCTGTTCCTTGGACTTGGAAGGTTCATTTTCTGCAACTGTGAGCCCCTGAGGGGCGAGGATTGGCTGACCTGGGCAGCCTGACCGTGCGGGCCAGCCCTCCCCAGGTGTGCCTGGGTTGAGGTTAATATAAACACCGCTCCAGGCAGCAAGAGCCCCCGCAGCAGTGCCTGACGCCATGTTCTCTGCCCCGTCAGCAGTGTCGGGGCTGGGCTGGTGGGAGGGAGTGAGAGGCCACGGCTTTGTGGGTCGCCCAGTGTGAGTGGGGCTCTGCTGGACTTTCTGCAGGAGCTTCCAGGCTGCCACCTGCTAAAGAAGAGGATGTGTCACCCATACCTGCCACTGGAATTTCTCCCCGGGCAGAGGTGAGGAAGGAAGAAAGCAGTGGGGGCCGGGGCAGGAGCGGTATCTCAGGTAGGGAAATGGAAAGCTTCCAGAAGAGCGCCCAGGGCCAGGACAATCCTAGCTGGCCTGCAGGCACCAAGTCGGCCGGCGTGCTGTCGCCGGTGTGGCTCCATGGTCCTTCCTCTAGGCTTTCAAGTGCTTGTACATATTCAGGTGTTTTACCTGGGGAGGGTGGGAACAATTCAGCAGCAGCTGGCCTGGGGCTCAGCTCACGTTTACTCACAGACGCCTCGGCACGTTCCCCCAGCCTTGCAATGAGCACGCTCCTTGTGGGGGAGCTGCTGACTGCATGGGAGACAATTTCCCACCTCTGACCAACTTCAGAATTGTTTACCACTGGATCAAGTGCCCTGATAGGGTATTCCCGTGTATAACTGTTGGGTTCTTTTTTTTTCTTTTTTCTTTGCTTTTTTGGTTCAAGGTAGAATTTATTGCTCTGTTTTGTATTTATAGATATAAGCATGGAAATAATTCATTCATATAAATACACGTATGAGAAAGGAATAACATTTTTCAGTTTTTTAAAATTTTATTTTTTAAATTTTTAAATTTAATTTTATGTATATTTTTATACAGCAGGTCCTTATTGGTTACCTATTTTATACATATAAATGTATACATGTCAATCTCAATCTCCAAACACCTCTCACCCCACCCCCGATGGCTTTACCCTCTCGGTGTCCATACGTTTGTTCTCTACATCTGTGTCTCTATTTCTGCCCTGCAAACCAGTTCATCTGTACCATTTTTTCTAGGTTCCACATATATGCATTAATATACAAGATTTGTTTTTCACTTTCTGACTTACTTCACTCTGTAGTACAGTCTCTAGATCCGTCAACGTCTCTACAAATGACCCAATTTCATTGCTATTTATGGCTGAATAATATTCGATTTTATATATGAACCACATCTTTCTCCATTCGTCTGTCTCTGGGCATTTATGTTGCTTCCATTACCTGTCTATTGTAAATAGTGCTGCAAAGAATATTGTGGTGAATGTGTCCTTTTGATTTATGATTTTCTCTAGGTATATGTCCAGTAGTGGGATTGCTGGATCCTATGGTAATTCTATTTTAAGATTTTAAGGAACCTCCATACTGTTCTCCATAGTGGCTGTATCAATGTACATTACCACCAATAGTGGAAGAGGGTTCCTTTTCTCCACACCCTCTCCAGCATTTGTTGATTGTAGATTTCCTGACGATGTCCATTCTAACTGGTGTGAGGTGATATCTCATTGTAGTTTCGATTTGCATTTCTCTAACAATTAGTGATGTTGGCTTAGGGTAATTGTTAGGCTTAAGGATAGGGTTACGTTTAGGGAATGGGTGTGCTTTAGGGCACAGGTGAGGGTCCTACAGCGGTTTAGGTTTAGGGCAAGGGTACATGTTAGGGTACGGGTTAGAGTTAGTGTACGGGTTAGGATTAGGGTAGGGGTTAGTGTAAGCCTTCGGGTAAGCGTTTGGTTTAGGGTTAGGGTTAGGGAAAGGGTACGTTTTAGGGTACAGGTTAGGGTACGACAACGGTTTAGGGTTAGCGTACGTGTTAGGGTATGGCTTAGTGTCAGTGTATGGGTGAGGATTAGGGTATGGTTTAGGGTAAGGCTTCGGGCAAGTGTTAGGGTTAGGGTTTCGGTTAGGGTTAGGGAATGGGTACGGTTTAGGGTAGAGGTTAGGGTACGACAATGATGTAGGGTTAGCGTATGTGTTAGGTGTTACGGTTCGGGTTAATGTTACTGTACGGGTTAGGGTTAGAGTACGTGTTAGGTTAAGGCTTCGGGTAAGTGTTAGTGTTAGGATTACGGTTTGGGTTAGGGCACGGGTACGGTTTAGGGTACAGGTTAGTGTATGACAACGGTTTAGTGTTAGCGTACGCGTTAGGGTACGGGTTAGTGTACGTGTTAGGATTAGGGTACGGTTTAGGGTAAGGCTTCGCCTAAGGGTTAGGGTTAGGCTTAGGGAACGGGTACGGGTTAGGGTACAGGTTAGGTTATGACAACGGTTTTGGGTTAGCGTACGTATTAGCGCACGGGTTAGGGTTAGTGTACGGGTCAGGATTAGGGTACGGGTTAGGGTAAGGCTTTGGGTAAGGATTAGGGTTAGTGTTAGGGTTAGGCAAAGGGTACGGTTAGGGTACAGGTCCCGGTAGGACAAAGGTTTAGGTTTAGCGTACGTGGTAGTGTATGGGTTAGTGTTAGTGTACAGGTTAGGGTTACGTGACGGTTTAGGGTAAGGATACAGGTAAGAGTTAGGTTTAGGGTTAGGGTTAGGCGTAGGGAACAGGCATGGACTATGGTACAGGTTAGATTACGACAAGGGTTTAGGGTTAGCGTACGTGTTAGGGGACGGGTTACTGTTAGTGTACGGGTTAGCATTAGGGTACGGGTTAGGGTAAGGTTTCGGATAAAGGTTAGGGTTAGGATTAGGGTTAGGGTAAGGGGATGGGTACAGGTCAGGGTACGACAATGGGTATGGGTTAGCGTTAGTGTTAGGATTAGGTTATGGGTTAGGGTAAGGGTTCGGGTAAGTGTTAGGTTTAGGGTTACGGTTGGGGTTAGGATTAGGGAACAGGTACGGTTTAGGGTACCGTTTAGGGTATGACAACGGTTTAGGGTTAGCGTATGTGGTAGGTGTCGGGCAGTGTTATTGTACGTGTTAGGATAAGGGTACGGGTTAGGGTAAGGCTTCGGGTAAGGGTTAGAGTTCGGGTTTGTTTTGGGCAATGGGTATGGTTTATGGTACACGTTAGGGTACGACAAATGTTTAGGGTTAGCATATGCGTTAGGGTATGGGTTAGTGTTTGTTAGTTGACGGGTTAGGATAAGGCTTCGGGTAAGGGTTAGGTTTAGGGAATGGGTACGGTTTAGGGTACGACAATGGTTTACGTTTAGCGTACGGGTTAGTGTTAGTGTATGGGTTAGGATTAAGGTATGGGTTAGGGTAAGGCTTCGGGTTAGGGAGCGGGCACGGTTTAGGGTACAGGTTAGGGTACGACAACGGTTTAGTGTTAGTATCCGTGTTAGTGTACGGGTTAGGATTAGTGTACGGGTTATATTAAGGCTTCGGGTAACGTTTAGGTTTAGGGTTTGGGTTAGCATTAGGGTTAGGGTGAGGGAAAGGGTACCTTTTAGGGTACAGGTTAGGGTACGACAGCGTGTTATTGTTAGCGTAGGTGTTAGTGTGTAACCAGTAGGGTGTAACCATTAGGGTGTAACCAGTAGTTAGTGTTAGTGTACGGGTTAGGAGTAGGGTACGGGTAAGGGTAAGGATTCAGGTAAATGTTAGGTTTAGGGTTACGGTTAGGGTTAGGGTTATGGAACGGTTGCGGTTTAGGGTACAGTTTAGGGTACGACAACAGTTTAGGGTTCGCCTATGTGTTAGGTGTCGGGGTAGTGTTAGTGTACGGGTTTGGATTAGCGTACTGGTTAGTTTAAGGCTTTGGATAAGGTTTAGGTTAGGGTTAGGGAACGGGTACGGTTCAGGGTTAGGGCTTCAGGGTTAGGGTTAGCGTTAGTGTTAGGGTTAGGGAACGGGTACATTTTAGGGTACACGTTAGGGTATGGCAACAGTTTAGTGTTAGCGTACGTGTTAGGGTAATAGTTAGTGTTTGTTAGTGTACGTGTTAGGATTAGGGTATGGGTTAGGGTAAGGCTTCGGGTAAGGGTTAGGGTTACGGTTAGGGTTTGGGAATGGGTACGGTTTACGGTACAGGATAGTGTACGAAAAAGTTCTAGGGTTACTGTATGTTTAAGTGTATGGGTTAGTTTTAGGGTACGGGTCAGGATTAGGGTACGGGTTAGTGTAAGGCTTCGGGTAAGGGTTAGGTTTAGGGATAGTGTTAGTGTTAGGGAGTGGGTACGGTTTAGGGTACAGGTTAGAGCATGACAACGGTTTAAGTTTACCCTACGTGTTGGGGTACGGGTTAGTGATAGTGTTCTGGTTAGGATTAGGGTAGGGGTTACTGTAAGGCTCTGGGTAAGGTTTAGGGTTAGGGTTAGGTTTCGGGAACTGGTACGGTCTAAAGTACAGGGCTTCGGGTAAGGGTTAGTGAACGGGTACATTTTCGGGTACAGGTTAGGGTACAACAATGATTTAGGGTTAGAATATGTGTTAGGGTACGGGTTAGTGTTAGTGTGCAGGTTAGAATTAGTGTATGTGTTAGGGTAAGGATTCAGGTAAGGTTTAGGGTTAGGGAACGTGTATGATTTAGGGTACAGGTTAGGGTACGAAAACGGTTTAGGGTTAGCGTACGTGTCAGGGTATGGGTTACTGTTAGTGTATAAGTTAGGATTAAGGTACGCGTTAAGGAAAGGCTTCGGGTAAGGTTTAGGGTTAGGGAATGGGTTCGATTTAGGGTACGACAACGCTTTAGGGCTGGCATACGTGTTAGTGTATGCTTTAGGAGTAGGGTGCGGGTTATAGTAAGGCTTCAGGTAAGGGTTAGGTTTAGGGTTTGGGTTAGGGTTAGGGGACTGGGACGGGGACGGTTTAGGGAACAGGTTAGGGTACGCCAACGGTTTAGAGTTAGGGTACGTGTTTGTGTATGGGATAGTGTTAGTGTACGGGTTAGGATTAGGTTACGGGTTAGGGTAAGGCTTCGGTTAAGGTTTAGGGTTCGAGTTAAGGTAAGTGTTAGGGAAATGGTACGTTTTAGGGTACAGGTTAACTGTACGAGAAAGGTTTATGGTTAGTGTACGTGTTAGGGTAAGGCTTAGGGTAGGGTTTAGGGTACATGTTAGGGTATGACAATGGGTTAGATTTAGGGTATGTGTTACGGTACCGGTTAGTGTTAGCGTATGAGTTAGATTAGGGTACTGTTTAGGGTAAGGCTTAGATTAAGGGTTTGGTTTATGGTCAGGGTTAGGTTTAGGGTACGGGTTTGTTTCAGGGTAGAGGTTACGTGTCGAAAAGAGGTTCGTGTTAGGGTACATGTTAGTTTGCGTGTTAGTGTACGGGTTAGGATTAGGGTACCGTTTAGTGTTAGGGTTAGGATTAGGGATAGGGTCAGGGAACGGGTGAATTGCAGTGCTCCTGTGCTCCGTACAAAACGATGGAAATTTCAAATGGAAGTATTAGAAACCTCTTATTTTACCCGAGCCTTATACACTGCTGTATGTTAATTACAGTTTGGCTCACACATGTGTTCATTGAAGTTACAATGTTCTGTATTTCTGTTACTGATCCTCCAGAGTGGGCCGCAACAAGGCTCCCCTTGCCCAGTGTCATTGGAGCCAACAGATCGAGACTGAGTTTGGTTCAGAAGCAAGGGAAACTTTATAGTTTGTTCAGAGAATGGAGAGATGAGAGCGTGCACTCCCACGCGGGCTGTGGGCTGGGCTGGGCTGGGCTGCTGTGTAGGGATCCCAGGAGCGTCAGCGGGAGGGAGGGGGCGGAGCTCTCGAGGGCCGGGTTGGCTGCAGCTGGGGCTGTATGTCCCAGCGTCTGCATGGGGCCCCGGGACGTGAAGTGTCGACCCAGCGATTCTGTACTAGGAAATCGGGTCTGAAGTGCCGGGTGAGGGACCGCTGCACGCTGAACCCTAGGAGAACGTGAAATTAGACAAAGCACAAAGGAAAAAAAGGTTAGACTTTATTTTATTGCCCAGAGTCTACTTTGATCTCCCACGAGTTTTTCATGGGCTTTGCCGATGACAAACCCCTCCTCTTCCTTTTGTCCCATTCCTCATTATTGGGGCGCTGTGGGTGCAGACACCTCTTCTGTCACTGCTTCGTGCTAAGTTGGGAGTCCTCATACTCAGGGGAAGGGGCAGAACTTCTCTCCAGCAGCCTCGTGGTGTGGTTGATGGTCCCCAGGCTTCCTGCCTCACTGCTCATTCACCTGAGCACCAGCATTGGAAGTCTTATAGATTTTAATAACCTTTAAGGGTCCAGGAAAGAGATGCACAGAGACACTAGGGGGGCCGTTTTTACCCCGCCCCACATTTGTTCGACCACCTTAGGCTGACGGTTTCTGCCAGCGTAGTTGCTCTGACCAGTAGTCTGTGCTTTCTTCAATTAGGGCCCTGAATTAACGTACAAACAGCACCAGATGTCAGAGCCCTGCCTGCTCAACAGCAAGACAGTCCAGGGCCGGTGGTGATCCAGGACCATGACGGCCACTGAGTCAACGGCCTTTTCAAGTAGCCGGGAGTCCTGCCGGTCTCATTGGCTGCTGTCACCGCGGTGTCTGTAGGCTTTTCTATGGTGACACCGTGATATACGGTTACCCCGCCAAGCTTATTAGCTCACCTCTGGGTGCAGTACGTCCTGCAAGCAGTAGACTCCTCCCTTGGGGCACACTCTTGTTGCTTTCTGAGAGAAACTCCAGGTCAAGTGATGGTCACACGAGTCGTCATGGGGACCCATTGCCCCCGGTTGTCTCTCTGGATGTTAGAGTTGGAGGGCCTCCTCACTCGAGGTCAGTGTGCCCAGGGAGCGACCCCTGCAACTTCAGGGCATGGTGGGTGGTTAGGAACACCACGTGGGGTCCTTTTCCCTTCGGAGTGAGCTGGCCTTGCGGGCTGCTGAATTCCACGTTTTTAGATACCCCCAGTACCCTAGCGGGATGGGGCGGCGGGCCAAGCCCTTGGTGACCATAGTTTATCCTACCTGAAGGGCATTCCTGTGTTGTTCCATTTCAAGTGGTCCCAGTTTTTGCACTAATACTCCAAGGGTGATTCACCTTCTATGGTGACGTAAAGGTCAAAGGGTTTAGCTAAATTAGGGAGTTCCAGGGCAAGGGTCTGAATTGACTGCTCTTTCCATTCTTGAAAGGCCGCTTCTGGATTCTATTCGAAAGGATCATCAATTTTTCCTTTCAGTGTTTCATATAGAGGCCCAGCTATTAGAGTGTATTTACGGATCCAGATGCAGCAAACCCCGGCTTCCCCAGGAACCCCTAGGCTGTCTTCTAGTTTTAGAAGGAGTAAGGCTGCAAATGGCTTCTTCCCTTTCCTGGGAGGGGTGCTCCAACCTTCTGTGAGAATGAAGCCCAGGCAGGTCACCTTAGTCTATGATATTTGAGCCTTTTACTTGGACGCCCTCTATCTTTTATTCCCTAGGGAGTTCAGAGTCCTCCTTAGTGGGGCAGGCGATCAGAATGTCATCTGCCTATTGAAGGAGGGCTCCCTTTTCCAGAGATAGAACTTTTAAGTGTTTAGCTAACGTTTCCCAAAAGATCGTGTGGGAATTTTTGAAGCCTTGGGGGAGGACGGCCCAGCCGTTTTGTTTTTGTTGTATGTTGAGGTCTGCCACTCAGAAGCCGAAATTGCTTGTGACGCTGGGACTAATGGAATACAGAAGAAGGCACCGTTGAAGTCTAATACAGAATATCATGTCCTGGTGGATGGTAGAATGAGCATCAGGGTGTAGGAATTAGGAACTACTGGATGTATATCCTCGGTGGCTTCACTGACTGTCCTGACATCCTTTACCAGGTCCCCAACAGCTCACAGGGCTCTCGTGGTCAGGCCAATAACAGGATATGGAGCTCCTCTTGGCAGGTCCCCTGCAGCCAACAGGGCTCTCATGGTCACCCCCTCCCAGGATATGGAGCTCACCTGGGCCGGTCGCCAGCCTCCCACAGGGCTCTCGTGGTCAGGCACCTCCCAGGATACAGAGCTCCCCTGGGCAGGTACCACGGCAGGGCTGGGCACACAGGATCCGTGCACATAGCCCTCGTTGCAGAGCACCCCCAGCTCAGCTGTCGTTCAGAGCTGACACAGAGCGCCTCAGAGCAGGACTTGAACTAAGAAATAGCAGCTCCGACAGGTCTGTGACCCTGAGCATCACTCTGTGCGGCCTCCCTCCGCCTGGCCTTCCAGAGACTTCCACTGCAGCTGGGGCACCAGGCCTCCCTCTCCCCCCATCAACCTTCCTCTCCCTGACCCCTGGGTTCCTCTCGTTAGGAGAGGGTCTTCTTTAAGTTGCCTCCCACTCATGGGCCAGATAAAATGATTAGAAAACAAGCCAGAGCTGCAGCCCTTTGTCTCTCCTGTCTCTCAGGAGCACACACCTGTTCCTTGGACTTGGAAGGTTCATTTTCTGCAACTGTGAGCCCCTGAGGGGCGAGGATTGGCTGACCTGGGCAGCCTGACCGTGCGGGCCAGCCCTCCCCAGGTGTGCCTGGGTTGAGGTTAATATAAACACCGCTCCAGGCAGCAAGAGCCCCCGCAGCAGTGCCTGACGCCATGTTCTCTGCCCCGTCAGCAGTGTCGGGGCTGGGCTGGTGGGAGGGAGTGAGAGGCCACGGCTTTGTGGGTCGCCCAGTGTGAGTGGGGCTCTGCTGGACTTTCTGCAGGAGCTTCCAGGCTGCCACCTGCTAAAGAAGAGGATGTGTCACCCATACCTGCCACTGGAATTTCTCCCCGGGCAGAGGTGAGGAAGGAAGAAAGCAGTGGGGGCCGGGGCAGGAGCGGTATCTCAGGTAGGGAAATGGAAAGCTTCCAGAAGAGCGCCCAGGGCCAGGACAATCCTAGCTGGCCTGCAGGCACCAAGTCGGCCGGCGTGCTGTCGCCGGTGTGGCTCCATGGTCCTTCCTCTAGGCTTTCAAGTGCTTGTACATATTCAGGTGTTTTACCTGGGGAGGGTGGGAACAATTCAGCAGCAGCTGGCCTGGGGCTCAGCTCACGTTTACTCACAGACGCCTCGGCACGTTCCCCCAGCCTTGCAATGAGCACGCTCCTTGTGGGGGAGCTGCTGACTGCATGGGAGACAATTTCCCACCTCTGACCAACTTCAGAATTGTTTACCACTGGATCAAGTGCCCTGATAGGGTATTCCCGTGTATAACTGTTGGGTTCTTTTTTTTTCTTTTTTCTTTGCTTTTTTGGTTCAAGGTAGAATTTATTGCTCTGTTTTGTATTTATAGATATAAGCATGGAAATAATTCATTCATATAAATACACGTATGAGAAAGGAATAACATTTTTCAGTTTTTTAAAATTTTATTTTTTAAATTTTTAAATTTAATTTTATGTATATTTTTATACAGCAGGTCCTTATTGGTTACCTATTTTATACATATAAATGTATACATGTCAATCTCAATCTCCAAACACCTCTCACCCCACCCCCGATGGCTTTACCCTCTCGGTGTCCATACGTTTGTTCTCTACATCTGTGTCTCTATTTCTGCCCTGCAAACCAGTTCATCTGTACCATTTTTTCTAGGTTCCACATATATGCATTAATATACAAGATTTGTTTTTCACTTTCTGACTTACTTCACTCTGTAGTACAGTCTCTAGATCCGTCAACGTCTCTACAAATGACCCAATTTCATTGCTATTTATGGCTGAATAATATTCGATTTTATATATGAACCACATCTTTCTCCATTCGTCTGTCTCTGGGCATTTATGTTGCTTCCATTACCTGTCTATTGTAAATAGTGCTGCAAAGAATATTGTGGTGAATGTGTCCTTTTGATTTATGATTTTCTCTAGGTATATGTCCAGTAGTGGGATTGCTGGATCCTATGGTAATTCTATTTTAAGATTTTAAGGAACCTCCATACTGTTCTCCATAGTGGCTGTATCAATGTACATTACCACCAATAGTGGAAGAGGGTTCCTTTTCTCCACACCCTCTCCAGCATTTGTTGATTGTAGATTTCCTGACGATGTCCATTCTAACTGGTGTGAGGTGATATCTCATTGTAGTTTCGATTTGCATTTCTCTAACAATTAGTGATGTTGGCTTAGGGTAATTGTTAGGCTTAAGGATAGGGTTACGTTTAGGGAATGGGTGTGCTTTAGGGCACAGGTGAGGGTCCTACAGCGGTTTAGGTTTAGGGCAAGGGTACATGTTAGGGTACGGGTTAGAGTTAGTGTACGGGTTAGGATTAGGGTAGGGGTTAGTGTAAGCCTTCGGGTAAGCGTTTGGTTTAGGGTTAGGGTTAGGGAAAGGGTACGTTTTAGGGTACAGGTTAGGGTACGACAACGGTTTAGGGTTAGCGTACGTGTTAGGGTATGGCTTAGTGTCAGTGTATGGGTGAGGATTAGGGTATGGTTTAGGGTAAGGCTTCGGGCAAGTGTTAGGGTTAGGGTTTCGGTTAGGGTTAGGGAATGGGTACGGTTTAGGGTAGAGGTTAGGGTACGACAATGATGTAGGGTTAGCGTATGTGTTAGGTGTTACGGTTCGGGTTAATGTTACTGTACGGGTTAGGGTTAGAGTACGTGTTAGGTTAAGGCTTCGGGTAAGTGTTAGTGTTAGGATTACGGTTTGGGTTAGGGCACGGGTACGGTTTAGGGTACAGGTTAGTGTATGACAACGGTTTAGTGTTAGCGTACGCGTTAGGGTACGGGTTAGTGTACGTGTTAGGATTAGGGTACGGTTTAGGGTAAGGCTTCGCCTAAGGGTTAGGGTTAGGCTTAGGGAACGGGTACGGGTTAGGGTACAGGTTAGGTTATGACAACGGTTTTGGGTTAGCGTACGTATTAGCGCACGGGTTAGGGTTAGTGTACGGGTCAGGATTAGGGTACGGGTTAGGGTAAGGCTTTGGGTAAGGATTAGGGTTAGTGTTAGGGTTAGGCAAAGGGTACGGTTAGGGTACAGGTCCCGGTAGGACAAAGGTTTAGGTTTAGCGTACGTGGTAGTGTATGGGTTAGTGTTAGTGTACAGGTTAGGGTTACGTGACGGTTTAGGGTAAGGATACAGGTAAGAGTTAGGTTTAGGGTTAGGGTTAGGCGTAGGGAACAGGCATGGACTATGGTACAGGTTAGATTACGACAAGGGTTTAGGGTTAGCGTACGTGTTAGGGGACGGGTTACTGTTAGTGTACGGGTTAGCATTAGGGTACGGGTTAGGGTAAGGTTTCGGATAAAGGTTAGGGTTAGGATTAGGGTTAGGGTAAGGGGATGGGTACAGGTCAGGGTACGACAATGGGTATGGGTTAGCGTTAGTGTTAGGATTAGGTTATGGGTTAGGGTAAGGGTTCGGGTAAGTGTTAGGTTTAGGGTTACGGTTGGGGTTAGGATTAGGGAACAGGTACGGTTTAGGGTACCGTTTAGGGTATGACAACGGTTTAGGGTTAGCGTATGTGGTAGGTGTCGGGCAGTGTTATTGTACGTGTTAGGATAAGGGTACGGGTTAGGGTAAGGCTTCGGGTAAGGGTTAGAGTTCGGGTTTGTTTTGGGCAATGGGTATGGTTTATGGTACACGTTAGGGTACGACAAATGTTTAGGGTTAGCATATGCGTTAGGGTATGGGTTAGTGTTTGTTAGTTGACGGGTTAGGATAAGGCTTCGGGTAAGGGTTAGGTTTAGGGAATGGGTACGGTTTAGGGTACGACAATGGTTTACGTTTAGCGTACGGGTTAGTGTTAGTGTATGGGTTAGGATTAAGGTATGGGTTAGGGTAAGGCTTCGGGTTAGGGAGCGGGCACGGTTTAGGGTACAGGTTAGGGTACGACAACGGTTTAGTGTTAGTATCCGTGTTAGTGTACGGGTTAGGATTAGTGTACGGGTTATATTAAGGCTTCGGGTAACGTTTAGGTTTAGGGTTTGGGTTAGCATTAGGGTTAGGGTGAGGGAAAGGGTACCTTTTAGGGTACAGGTTAGGGTACGACAGCGTGTTATTGTTAGCGTAGGTGTTAGTGTGTAACCAGTAGGGTGTAACCATTAGGGTGTAACCAGTAGTTAGTGTTAGTGTACGGGTTAGGAGTAGGGTACGGGTAAGGGTAAGGATTCAGGTAAATGTTAGGTTTAGGGTTACGGTTAGGGTTAGGGTTATGGAACGGTTGCGGTTTAGGGTACAGTTTAGGGTACGACAACAGTTTAGGGTTCGCCTATGTGTTAGGTGTCGGGGTAGTGTTAGTGTACGGGTTTGGATTAGCGTACTGGTTAGTTTAAGGCTTTGGATAAGGTTTAGGTTAGGGTTAGGGAACGGGTACGGTTCAGGGTTAGGGCTTCAGGGTTAGGGTTAGCGTTAGTGTTAGGGTTAGGGAACGGGTACATTTTAGGGTACACGTTAGGGTATGGCAACAGTTTAGTGTTAGCGTACGTGTTAGGGTAATAGTTAGTGTTTGTTAGTGTACGTGTTAGGATTAGGGTATGGGTTAGGGTAAGGCTTCGGGTAAGGGTTAGGGTTACGGTTAGGGTTTGGGAATGGGTACGGTTTACGGTACAGGATAGTGTACGAAAAAGTTCTAGGGTTACTGTATGTTTAAGTGTATGGGTTAGTTTTAGGGTACGGGTCAGGATTAGGGTACGGGTTAGTGTAAGGCTTCGGGTAAGGGTTAGGTTTAGGGATAGTGTTAGTGTTAGGGAGTGGGTACGGTTTAGGGTACAGGTTAGAGCATGACAACGGTTTAAGTTTACCCTACGTGTTGGGGTACGGGTTAGTGATAGTGTTCTGGTTAGGATTAGGGTAGGGGTTACTGTAAGGCTCTGGGTAAGGTTTAGGGTTAGGGTTAGGTTTCGGGAACTGGTACGGTCTAAAGTACAGGGCTTCGGGTAAGGGTTAGTGAACGGGTACATTTTCGGGTACAGGTTAGGGTACAACAATGATTTAGGGTTAGAATATGTGTTAGGGTACGGGTTAGTGTTAGTGTGCAGGTTAGAATTAGTGTATGTGTTAGGGTAAGGATTCAGGTAAGGTTTAGGGTTAGGGAACGTGTATGATTTAGGGTACAGGTTAGGGTACGAAAACGGTTTAGGGTT
Organism: Delphinapterus leucas; assembly: GCF_059928025.1. Taxonomy (NCBI): domain Eukaryota; kingdom Metazoa; phylum Chordata; class Mammalia; order Artiodactyla; family Monodontidae; genus Delphinapterus; species Delphinapterus leucas. Next base: position 13,148,043 of record NW_028322242.1, on the reverse strand, counting down.
AGCGTACGTGTCAGGGTATGGGTTACTGTTAGTGTATAAGTTAGGATTAAGGTACGCGTTAAGGAAAGGCTTCGGGTAAGGTTTAGGGTTAGGGAATGGGTTCGATTTAGGGTACGACAACGCTTTAGGGCTGGCATACGTGTTAGTGTATGCTTTAGGAGTAGGGTGCGGGTTATAGTAAGGCTTCAGGTAAGGGTTAGGTTTAGGGTTTGGGTTAGGGTTAGGGGACTGGGACGGGGACGGTTTAGGGAACAGGTTAGGGTACGCCAACGGTTTAGAGTTAGGGTACGTGTTTGTGTATGGGATAGTGTTAGTGTACGGGTTAGGATTAGGTTACGGGTTAGGGTAAGGCTTCGGTTAAGGTTTAGGGTTCGAGTTAAGGTAAGTGTTAGGGAAATGGTACGTTTTAGGGTACAGGTTAACTGTACGAGAAAGGTTTATGGTTAGTGTACGTGTTAGGGTAAGGCTTAGGGTAGGGTTTAGGGTACATGTTAGGGTATGACAATGGGTTAGATTTAGGGTATGTGTTACGGTACCGGTTAGTGTTAGCGTATGAGTTAGATTAGGGTACTGTTTAGGGTAAGGCTTAGATTAAGGGTTTGGTTTATGGTCAGGGTTAGGTTTAGGGTACGGGTTTGTTTCAGGGTAGAGGTTACGTGTCGAAAAGAGGTTCGTGTTAGGGTACATGTTAGTTTGCGTGTTAGTGTACGGGTTAGGATTAGGGTACCGTTTAGTGTTAGGGTTAGGATTAGGGATAGGGTCAGGGAACGGGTGAATTGCAGTGCTCCTGTGCTCCGTACAAAACGATGGAAATTTCAAATGGAAGTATTAGAAACCTCTTATTTTACCCGAGCCTTATACACTGCTGTATGTTAATTACAGTTTGGCTCACACATGTGTTCATTGAAGTTACAATGTTCTGTATTTCTGTTACTGATCCTCCAGAGTGGGCCGCAACAAGGCTCCCCTTGCCCAGTGTCATTGGAGCCAACAGATCGAGACTGAGTTTGGTTCAGAAGCAAGGGAAACTTTATAGTTTGTTCAGAGAATGGAGAGATGAGAGCGTGCACTCCCACGCGGGCTGTGGGCTGGGCTGGGCTGGGCTGCTGTGTAGGGATCCCAGGAGCGTCAGCGGGAGGGAGGGGGCGGAGCTCTCGAGGGCCGGGTTGGCTGCAGCTGGGGCTGTATGTCCCAGCGTCTGCATGGGGCCCCGGGACGTGAAGTGTCGACCCAGCGATTCTGTACTAGGAAATCGGGTCTGAAGTGCCGGGTGAGGGACCGCTGCACGCTGAACCCTAGGAGAACGTGAAATTAGACAAAGCACAAAGGAAAAAAAGGTTAGACTTTATTTTATTGCCCAGAGTCTACTTTGATCTCCCACGAGTTTTTCATGGGCTTTGCCGATGACAAACCCCTCCTCTTCCTTTTGTCCCATTCCTCATTATTGGGGCGCTGTGGGTGCAGACACCTCTTCTGTCACTGCTTCGTGCTAAGTTGGGAGTCCTCATACTCAGGGGAAGGGGCAGAACTTCTCTCCAGCAGCCTCGTGGTGTGGTTGATGGTCCCCAGGCTTCCTGCCTCACTGCTCATTCACCTGAGCACCAGCATTGGAAGTCTTATAGATTTTAATAACCTTTAAGGGTCCAGGAAAGAGATGCACAGAGACACTAGGGGGGCCGTTTTTACCCCGCCCCACATTTGTTCGACCACCTTAGGCTGACGGTTTCTGCCAGCGTAGTTGCTCTGACCAGTAGTCTGTGCTTTCTTCAATTAGGGCCCTGAATTAACGTACAAACAGCACCAGATGTCAGAGCCCTGCCTGCTCAACAGCAAGACAGTCCAGGGCCGGTGGTGATCCAGGACCATGACGGCCACTGAGTCAACGGCCTTTTCAAGTAGCCGGGAGTCCTGCCGGTCTCATTGGCTGCTGTCACCGCGGTGTCTGTAGGCTTTTCTATGGTGACACCGTGATATACGGTTACCCCGCCAAGCTTATTAGCTCACCTCTGGGTGCAGTACGTCCTGCAAGCAGTAGACTCCTCCCTTGGGGCACACTCTTGTTGCTTTCTGAGAGAAACTCCAGGTCAAGTGATGGTCACACGAGTCGTCATGGGGACCCATTGCCCCCGGTTGTCTCTCTGGATGTTAGAGTTGGAGGGCCTCCTCACTCGAGGTCAGTGTGCCCAGGGAGCGACCCCTGCAACTTCAGGGCATGGTGGGTGGTTAGGAACACCACGTGGGGTCCTTTTCCCTTCGGAGTGAGCTGGCCTTGCGGGCTGCTGAATTCCACGTTTTTAGATACCCCCAGTACCCTAGCGGGATGGGGCGGCGGGCCAAGCCCTTGGTGACCATAGTTTATCCTACCTGAAGGGCATTCCTGTGTTGTTCCATTTCAAGTGGTCCCAGTTTTTGCACTAATACTCCAAGGGTGATTCACCTTCTATGGTGACGTAAAGGTCAAAGGGTTTAGCTAAATTAGGGAGTTCCAGGGCAAGGGTCTGAATTGACTGCTCTTTCCATTCTTGAAAGGCCGCTTCTGGATTCTATTCGAAAGGATCATCAATTTTTCCTTTCAGTGTTTCATATAGAGGCCCAGCTATTAGAGTGTATTTACGGATCCAGATGCAGCAAACCCCGGCTTCCCCAGGAACCCCTAGGCTGTCTTCTAGTTTTAGAAGGAGTAAGGCTGCAAATGGCTTCTTCCCTTTCCTGGGAGGGGTGCTCCAACCTTCTGTGAGAATGAAGCCCAGGCAGGTCACCTTAGTCTATGATATTTGAGCCTTTTACTTGGACGCCCTCTATCTTTTATTCCCTAGGGAGTTCAGAGTCCTCCTTAGTGGGGCAGGCGATCAGAATGTCATCTGCCTATTGAAGGAGGGCTCCCTTTTCCAGAGATAGAACTTTTAAGTGTTTAGCTAACGTTTCCCAAAAGATCGTGTGGGAATTTTTGAAGCCTTGGGGGAGGACGGCCCAGCCGTTTTGTTTTTGTTGTATGTTGAGGTCTGCCACTCAGAAGCCGAAATTGCTTGTGACGCTGGGACTAATGGAATACAGAAGAAGGCACCGTTGAAGTCTAATACAGAATATCATGTCCTGGTGGATGGTAGAATGAGCATCAGGGTGTAGGAATTAGGAACTACTGGATGTATATCCTCGGTGGCTTCACTGACTGTCCTGACATCCTTTACCAGGTCCCCAACAGCTCACAGGGCTCTCGTGGTCAGGCCAATAACAGGATATGGAGCTCCTCTTGGCAGGTCCCCTGCAGCCAACAGGGCTCTCATGGTCACCCCCTCCCAGGATATGGAGCTCACCTGGGCCGGTCGCCAGCCTCCCACAGGGCTCTCGTGGTCAGGCACCTCCCAGGATACAGAGCTCCCCTGGGCAGGTACCACGGCAGGGCTGGGCACACAGGATCCGTGCACATAGCCCTCGTTGCAGAGCACCCCCAGCTCAGCTGTCGTTCAGAGCTGACACAGAGCGCCTCAGAGCAGGACTTGAACTAAGAAATAGCAGCTCCGACAGGTCTGTGACCCTGAGCATCACTCTGTGCGGCCTCCCTCCGCCTGGCCTTCCAGAGACTTCCACTGCAGCTGGGGCACCAGGCCTCCCTCTCCCCCCATCAACCTTCCTCTCCCTGACCCCTGGGTTCCTCTCGTTAGGAGAGGGTCTTCTTTAAGTTGCCTCCCACTCATGGGCCAGATAAAATGATTAGAAAACAAGCCAGAGCTGCAGCCCTTTGTCTCTCCTGTCTCTCAGGAGCACACACCTGTTCCTTGGACTTGGAAGGTTCATTTTCTGCAACTGTGAGCCCCTGAGGGGCGAGGATTGGCTGACCTGGGCAGCCTGACCGTGCGGGCCAGCCCTCCCCAGGTGTGCCTGGGTTGAGGTTAATATAAACACCGCTCCAGGCAGCAAGAGCCCCCGCAGCAGTGCCTGACGCCATGTTCTCTGCCCCGTCAGCAGTGTCGGGGCTGGGCTGGTGGGAGGGAGTGAGAGGCCACGGCTTTGTGGGTCGCCCAGTGTGAGTGGGGCTCTGCTGGACTTTCTGCAGGAGCTTCCAGGCTGCCACCTGCTAAAGAAGAGGATGTGTCACCCATACCTGCCACTGGAATTTCTCCCCGGGCAGAGGTGAGGAAGGAAGAAAGCAGTGGGGGCCGGGGCAGGAGCGGTATCTCAGGTAGGGAAATGGAAAGCTTCCAGAAGAGCGCCCAGGGCCAGGACAATCCTAGCTGGCCTGCAGGCACCAAGTCGGCCGGCGTGCTGTCGCCGGTGTGGCTCCATGGTCCTTCCTCTAGGCTTTCAAGTGCTTGTACATATTCAGGTGTTTTACCTGGGGAGGGTGGGAACAATTCAGCAGCAGCTGGCCTGGGGCTCAGCTCACGTTTACTCACAGACGCCTCGGCACGTTCCCCCAGCCTTGCAATGAGCACGCTCCTTGTGGGGGAGCTGCTGACTGCATGGGAGACAATTTCCCACCTCTGACCAACTTCAGAATTGTTTACCACTGGATCAAGTGCCCTGATAGGGTATTCCCGTGTATAACTGTTGGGTTCTTTTTTTTTTCTTTTTTCTTTGCTTTTTTGGTTCAAGGTAGAATTTATTGCTCTGTTTTGTATTTATAGATATAAGCATGGAAATAATTCATTCATATAAATACACGTATGAGAAAGGAATAACATTTTTCAGTTTTTTAAAATTTTATTTTTTAAATTTTTAAATTTAATTTTATGTATATTTTTATACAGCAGGTCCTTATTGGTTACCTATTTTATACATATAAATGTATACATGTCAATCTCAATCTCCAAACACCTCTCACCCCACCCCCGATGGCTTTACCCTCTCGGTGTCCATACGTTTGTTCTCTACATCTGTGTCTCTATTTCTGCCCTGCAAACCAGTTCATCTGTACCATTTTTTCTAGGTTCCACATATATGCATTAATATACAAGATTTGTTTTTCACTTTCTGACTTACTTCACTCTGTAGTACAGTCTCTAGATCCGTCAACGTCTCTACAAATGACCCAATTTCATTGCTATTTATGGCTGAATAATATTCGATTTTATATATGAACCACATCTTTCTCCATTCGTCTGTCTCTGGGCATTTATGTTGCTTCCATTACCTGTCTATTGTAAATAGTGCTGCAAAGAATATTGTGGTGAATGTGTCCTTTTGATTTATGATTTTCTCTAGGTATATGTCCAGTAGTGGGATTGCTGGATCCTATGGTAATTCTATTTTAAGATTTTAAGGAACCTCCATACTGTTCTCCATAGTGGCTGTATCAATGTACATTACCACCAATAGTGGAAGAGGGTTCCTTTTCTCCACACCCTCTCCAGCATTTGTTGATTGTAGATTTCCTGACGATGTCCATTCTAACTGGTGTGAGGTGATATCTCATTGTAGTTTCGATTTGCATTTCTCTAACAATTAGTGATGTTGGCTTAGGGTAATTGTTAGGCTTAAGGATAGGGTTACGTTTAGGGAATGGGTGTGCTTTAGGGCACAGGTGAGGGTCCTACAGCGGTTTAGGTTTAGGGCAAGGGTACATGTTAGGGTACGGGTTAGAGTTAGTGTACGGGTTAGGATTAGGGTAGGGGTTAGTGTAAGCCTTCGGGTAAGCGTTTGGTTTAGGGTTAGGGTTAGGGAAAGGGTACGTTTTAGGGTACAGGTTAGGGTACGACAACGGTTTAGGGTTAGCGTACGTGTTAGGGTATGGCTTAGTGTCAGTGTATGGGTGAGGATTAGGGTATGGTTTAGGGTAAGGCTTCGGGCAAGTGTTAGGGTTAGGGTTTCGGTTAGGGTTAGGGAATGGGTACGGTTTAGGGTAGAGGTTAGGGTACGACAATGATGTAGGGTTAGCGTATGTGTTAGGTGTTACGGTTCGGGTTAATGTTACTGTACGGGTTAGGGTTAGAGTACGTGTTAGGTTAAGGCTTCGGGTAAGTGTTAGTGTTAGGATTACGGTTTGGGTTAGGGCACGGGTACGGTTTAGGGTACAGGTTAGTGTATGACAACGGTTTAGTGTTAGCGTACGCGTTAGGGTACGGGTTAGTGTACGTGTTAGGATTAGGGTACGGTTTAGGGTAAGGCTTCGCCTAAGGGTTAGGGTTAGGCTTAGGGAACGGGTACGGGTTAGGGTACAGGTTAGGTTATGACAACGGTTTTGGGTTAGCGTACGTATTAGCGCACGGGTTAGGGTTAGTGTACGGGTCAGGATTAGGGTACGGGTTAGGGTAAGGCTTTGGGTAAGGATTAGGGTTAGTGTTAGGGTTAGGCAAAGGGTACGGTTAGGGTACAGGTCCCGGTAGGACAAAGGTTTAGGTTTAGCGTACGTGGTAGTGTATGGGTTAGTGTTAGTGTACAGGTTAGGGTTACGTGACGGTTTAGGGTAAGGATACAGGTAAGAGTTAGGTTTAGGGTTAGGGTTAGGCGTAGGGAACAGGCATGGACTATGGTACAGGTTAGATTACGACAAGGGTTTAGGGTTAGCGTACGTGTTAGGGGACGGGTTACTGTTAGTGTACGGGTTAGCATTAGGGTACGGGTTAGGGTAAGGTTTCGGATAAAGGTTAGGGTTAGGATTAGGGTTAGGGTAAGGGGATGGGTACAGGTCAGGGTACGACAATGGGTATGGGTTAGCGTTAGTGTTAGGATTAGGTTATGGGTTAGGGTAAGGGTTCGGGTAAGTGTTAGGTTTAGGGTTACGGTTGGGGTTAGGATTAGGGAACAGGTACGGTTTAGGGTACCGTTTAGGGTATGACAACGGTTTAGGGTTAGCGTATGTGGTAGGTGTCGGGCAGTGTTATTGTACGTGTTAGGATAAGGGTACGGGTTAGGGTAAGGCTTCGGGTAAGGGTTAGAGTTCGGGTTTGTTTTGGGCAATGGGTATGGTTTATGGTACACGTTAGGGTACGACAAATGTTTAGGGTTAGCATATGCGTTAGGGTATGGGTTAGTGTTTGTTAGTTGACGGGTTAGGATAAGGCTTCGGGTAAGGGTTAGGTTTAGGGAATGGGTACGGTTTAGGGTACGACAATGGTTTACGTTTAGCGTACGGGTTAGTGTTAGTGTATGGGTTAGGATTAAGGTATGGGTTAGGGTAAGGCTTCGGGTTAGGGAGCGGGCACGGTTTAGGGTACAGGTTAGGGTACGACAACGGTTTAGTGTTAGTATCCGTGTTAGTGTACGGGTTAGGATTAGTGTACGGGTTATATTAAGGCTTCGGGTAACGTTTAGGTTTAGGGTTTGGGTTAGCATTAGGGTTAGGGTGAGGGAAAGGGTACCTTTTAGGGTACAGGTTAGGGTACGACAGCGTGTTATTGTTAGCGTAGGTGTTAGTGTGTAACCAGTAGGGTGTAACCATTAGGGTGTAACCAGTAGTTAGTGTTAGTGTACGGGTTAGGAGTAGGGTACGGGTAAGGGTAAGGATTCAGGTAAATGTTAGGTTTAGGGTTACGGTTAGGGTTAGGGTTATGGAACGGTTGCGGTTTAGGGTACAGTTTAGGGTACGACAACAGTTTAGGGTTCGCCTATGTGTTAGGTGTCGGGGTAGTGTTAGTGTACGGGTTTGGATTAGCGTACTGGTTAGTTTAAGGCTTTGGATAAGGTTTAGGTTAGGGTTAGGGAACGGGTACGGTTCAGGGTTAGGGCTTCAGGGTTAGGGTTAGCGTTAGTGTTAGGGTTAGGGAACGGGTACATTTTAGGGTACACGTTAGGGTATGGCAACAGTTTAGTGTTAGCGTACGTGTTAGGGTAATAGTTAGTGTTTGTTAGTGTACGTGTTAGGATTAGGGTATGGGTTAGGGTAAGGCTTCGGGTAAGGGTTAGGGTTACGGTTAGGGTTTGGGAATGGGTACGGTTTACGGTACAGGATAGTGTACGAAAAAGTTCTAGGGTTACTGTATGTTTAAGTGTATGGGTTAGTTTTAGGGTACGGGTCAGGATTAGGGTACGGGTTAGTGTAAGGCTTCGGGTAAGGGTTAGGTTTAGGGATAGTGTTAGTGTTAGGGAGTGGGTACGGTTTAGGGTACAGGTTAGAGCATGACAACGGTTTAAGTTTACCCTACGTGTTGGGGTACGGGTTAGTGATAGTGTTCTGGTTAGGATTAGGGTAGGGGTTACTGTAAGGCTCTGGGTAAGGTTTAGGGTTAGGGTTAGGTTTCGGGAACTGGTACGGTCTAAAGTACAGGGCTTCGGGTAAGGGTTAGTGAACGGGTACATTTTCGGGTACAGGTTAGGGTACAACAATGATTTAGGGTTAGAATATGTGTTAGGGTACGGGTTAGTGTTAGTGTGCAGGTTAGAATTAGTGTATGTGTTAGGGTAAGGATTCAGGTAAGGTTTAGGGTTAGGGAACGTGTATGATTTAGGGTACAGGTTAGGGTACGAAAACGGTTTAGGGTTAGCGTACGTGTCAGGGTATGGGTTACTGTTAGTGTATAAGTTAGGATTAAGGTACGCGTTAAGGAAAGGCTTCGGGTAAGGTTTAGGGTTAGGGAATGGGTTCGATTTAGGGTACGACAACGCTTTAGGGCTGGCATACGTGTTAGTGTATGCTTTAGGAGTAGGGTGCGGGTTATAGTAAGGCTTCAGGTAAGGGTTAGGTTTAGGGTTTGGGTTAGGGTTAGGGGACTGGGACGGGGACGGTTTAGGGAACAGGTTAGGGTACGCCAACGGTTTAGAGTTAGGGTACGTGTTTGTGTATGGGATAGTGTTAGTGTACGGGTTAGGATTAGGTTACGGGTTAGGGTAAGGCTTCGGTTAAGGTTTAGGGTTCGAGTTAAGGTAAGTGTTAGGGAAATGGTACGTTTTAGGGTACAGGTTAACTGTACGAGAAAGGTTTATGGTTAGTGTACGTGTTAGGGTAAGGCTTAGGGTAGGGTTTAGGGTACATGTTAGGGTATGACAATGGGTTAGATTTAGGGTATGTGTTACGGTACCGGTTAGTGTTAGCGTATGAGTTAGATTAGGGTACTGTTTAGGGTAAGGCTTAGATTAAGGGTTTGGTTTATGGTCAGGGTTAGGTTTAGGGTACGGGTTTGTTTCAGGGTAGAGGTTACGTGTCGAAAAGAGGTTCGTGTTAGGGTACATGTTAGTTTGCGTGTTAGTGTACGGGTTAGGATTAGGGTACCGTTTAGTGTTAGGGTTAGGATTAGGGATAGGGTCAGGGAACGGGTGAATTGCAGTGCTCCTGTGCTCCGTACAAAACGATGGAAATTTCAAATGGAAGTATTAGAAACCTCTTATTTTACCCGAGCCTTATACACTGCTGTATGTTAATTACAGTTTGGCTCACACATGTGTTCATTGAAGTTACAATGTTCTGTATTTCTGTTACTGATCCTCCAGAGTGGGCCGCAACAAGGCTCCCCTTGCCCAGTGTCATTGGAGCCAACAGATCGAGACTGAGTTTGGTTCAGAAGCAAGGGAAACTTTATAGTTTGTTCAGAGAATGGAGAGATGAGAGCGTGCACTCCCACGCGGGCTGTGGGCTGGGCTGGGCTGGGCTGCTGTGTAGGGATCCCAGGAGCGTCAGCGGGAGGGAGGGGGCGGAGCTCTCGAGGGCCGGGTTGGCTGCAGCTGGGGCTGTATGTCCCAGCGTCTGCATGGGGCCCCGGGACGTGAAGTGTCGACCCAGCGATTCTGTACTAGGAAATCGGGTCTGAAGTGCCGGGTGAGGGACCGCTGCACGCTGAACCCTAGGAGAACGTGAAATTAGACAAAGCACAAAGGAAAAAAAGGTTAGACTTTATTTTATTGCCCAGAGTCTACTTTGATCTCCCACGAGTTTTTCATGGGCTTTGCCGATGACAAACCCCTCCTCTTCCTTTTGTCCCATTCCTCATTATTGGGGCGCTGTGGGTGCAGACACCTCTTCTGTCACTGCTTCGTGCTAAGTTGGGAGTCCTCATACTCAGGGGAAGGGGCAGAACTTCTCTCCAGCAGCCTCGTGGTGTGGTTGATGGTCCCCAGGCTTCCTGCCTCACTGCTCATTCACCTGAGCACCAGCATTGGAAGTCTTATAGATTTTAATAACCTTTAAGGGTCCAGGAAAGAGATGCACAGAGACACTAGGGGGGCCGTTTTTACCCCGCCCCACATTTGTTCGACCACCTTAGGCTGACGGTTTCTGCCAGCGTAGTTGCTCTGACCAGTAGTCTGTGCTTTCTTCAATTAGGGCCCTGAATTAACGTACAAACAGCACCAGATGTCAGAGCCCTGCCTGCTCAACAGCAAGACAGTCCAGGGCCGGTGGTGATCCAGGACCATGACGGCCACTGAGTCAACGGCCTTTTCAAGTAGCCGGGAGTCCTGCCGGTCTCATTGGCTGCTGTCACCGCGGTGTCTGTAGGCTTTTCTATGGTGACACCGTGATATACGGTTACCCCGCCAAGCTTATTAGCTCACCTCTGGGTGCAGTACGTCCTGCAAGCAGTAGACTCCTCCCTTGGGGCACACTCTTGTTGCTTTCTGAGAGAAACTCCAGGTCAAGTGATGGTCACACGAGTCGTCATGGGGACCCATTGCCCCCGGTTGTCTCTCTGGATGTTAGAGTTGGAGGGCCTCCTCACTCGAGGTCAGTGTGCCCAGGGAGCGACCCCTGCAACTTCAGGGCATGGTGGGTGGTTAGGAACACCACGTGGGGTCCTTTTCCCTTCGGAGTGAGCTGGCCTTGCGGGCTGCTGAATTCCACGTTTTTAGATACCCCCAGTACCCTAGCGGGATGGGGCGGCGGGCCAAGCCCTTGGTGACCATAGTTTATCCTACCTGAAGGGCATTCCTGTGTTGTTCCATTTCAAGTGGTCCCAGTTTTTGCACTAATACTCCAAGGGTGATTCACCTTCTATGGTGACGTAAAGGTCAAAGGGTTTAGCTAAATTAGGGAGTTCCAGGGCAAGGGTCTGAATTGACTGCTCTTTCCATTCTTGAAAGGCCGCTTCTGGATTCTATTCGAAAGGATCATCAATTTTTCCTTTCAGTGTTTCATATAGAGGCCCAGCTATTAGAGTGTATTTACGGATCCAGATGCAGCAAACCCCGGCTTCCCCAGGAACCCCTAGGCTGTCTTCTAGTTTTAGAAGGAGTAAGGCTGCAAATGGCTTCTTCCCTTTCCTGGGAGGGGTGCTCCAACCTTCTGTGAGAATGAAGCCCAGGCAGGTCACCTTAGTCTATGATATTTGAGCCTTTTACTTGGACGCCCTCTATCTTTTATTCCCTAGGGAGTTCAGAGTCCTCCTTAGTGGGGCAGGCGATCAGAATGTCATCTGCCTATTGAAGGAGGGCTCCCTTTTCCAGAGATAGAACTTTTAAGTGTTTAGCTAACGTTTCCCAAAAGATCGTGTGGGAATTTTTGAAGCCTTGGGGGAGGACGGCCCAGCCGTTTTGTTTTTGTTGTATGTTGAGGTCTGCCACTCAGAAGCCGAAATTGCTTGTGACGCTGGGACTAATGGAATACAGAAGAAGGCACCGTTGAAGTCTAATACAGAATATCATGTCCTGGTGGATGGTAGAATGAGCATCAGGGTGTAGGAATTAGGAACTACTGGATGTATATCCTCGGTGGCTTCACTGACTGTCCTGACATCCTTTACCAGGTCCCCAACAGCTCACAGGGCTCTCGTGGTCAGGCCAATAACAGGATATGGAGCTCCTCTTGGCAGGTCCCCTGCAGCCAACAGGGCTCTCATGGTCACCCCCTCCCAGGATATGGAGCTCACCTGGGCCGGTCGCCAGCCTCCCACAGGGCTCTCGTGGTCAGGCACCTCCCAGGATACAGAGCTCCCCTGGGCAGGTACCACGGCAGGGCTGGGCACACAGGATCCGTGCACATAGCCCTCGTTGCAGAGCACCCCCAGCTCAGCTGTCGTTCAGAGCTGACACAGAGCGCCTCAGAGCAGGACTTGAACTAAGAAATAGCAGCTCCGACAGGTCTGTGACCCTGAGCATCACTCTGTGCGGCCTCCCTCCGCCTGGCCTTCCAGAGACTTCCACTGCAGCTGGGGCACCAGGCCTCCCTCTCCCCCCATCAACCTTCCTCTCCCTGACCCCTGGGTTCCTCTCGTTAGGAGAGGGTCTTCTTTAAGTTGCCTCCCACTCATGGGCCAGATAAAATGATTAGAAAACAAGCCAGAGCTGCAGCCCTTTGTCTCTCCTGTCTCTCAGGAGCACACACCTGTTCCTTGGACTTGGAAGGTTCATTTTCTGCAACTGTGAGCCCCTGAGGGGCGAGGATTGGCTGACCTGGGCAGCCTGACCGTGCGGGCCAGCCCTCCCCAGGTGTGCCTGGGTTGAGGTTAATATAAACACCGCTCCAGGCAGCAAGAGCCCCCGCAGCAGTGCCTGACGCCATGTTCTCTGCCCCGTCAGCAGTGTCGGGGCTGGGCTGGTGGGAGGGAGTGAGAGGCCACGGCTTTGTGGGTCGCCCAGTGTGAGTGGGGCTCTGCTGGACTTTCTGCAGGAGCTTCCAGGCTGCCACCTGCTAAAGAAGAGGATGTGTCACCCATACCTGCCACTGGAATTTCTCCCCGGGCAGAGGTGAGGAAGGAAGAAAGCAGTGGGGGCCGGGGCAGGAGCGGTATCTCAGGTAGGGAAATGGAAAGCTTCCAGAAGAGCGCCCAGGGCCAGGACAATCCTAGCTGGCCTGCAGGCACCAAGTCGGCCGGCGTGCTGTCGCCGGTGTGGCTCCATGGTCCTTCCTCTAGGCTTTCAAGTGCTTGTACATATTCAGGTGTTTTACCTGGGGAGGGTGGGAACAATTCAGCAGCAGCTGGCCTGGGGCTCAGCTCACGTTTACTCACAGACGCCTCGGCACGTTCCCCCAGCCTTGCAATGAGCACGCTCCTTGTGGGGGAGCTGCTGACTGCATGGGAGACAATTTCCCACCTCTGACCAACTTCAGAATTGTTTACCACTGGATCAAGTGCCCTGATAGGGTATTCCCGTGTATAACTGTTGGGTTCTTTTTTTTTCTTTTTTCTTTGCTTTTTTGGTTCAAGGTAGAATTTATTGCTCTGTTTTGTATTTATAGATATAAGCATGGAAATAATTCATTCATATAAATACACGTATGAGAAAGGAATAACATTTTTCAGTTTTTTAAAATTTTATTTTTTAAATTTTTAAATTTAATTTTATGTATATTTTTATACAGCAGGTCCTTATTGGTTACCTATTTTATACATATAAATGTATACATGTCAATCTCAATCTCCAAACACCTCTCACCCCACCCCCGATGGCTTTACCCTCTCGGTGTCCATACGTTTGTTCTCTACATCTGTGTCTCTATTTCTGCCCTGCAAACCAGTTCATCTGTACCATTTTTTCTAGGTTCCACATATATGCATTAATATACAAGATTTGTTTTTCACTTTCTGACTTACTTCACTCTGTAGTACAGTCTCTAGATCCGTCAACGTCTCTACAAATGACCCAATTTCATTGCTATTTATGGCTGAATAATATTCGATTTTATATATGAACCACATCTTTCTCCATTCGTCTGTCTCTGGGCATTTATGTTGCTTCCATTACCTGTCTATTGTAAATAGTGCTGCAAAGAATATTGTGGTGAATGTGTCCTTTTGATTTATGATTTTCTCTAGGTATATGTCCAGTAGTGGGATTGCTGGATCCTATGGTAATTCTATTTTAAGATTTTAAGGAACCTCCATACTGTTCTCCATAGTGGCTGTATCAATGTACATTACCACCAATAGTGGAAGAGGGTTCCTTTTCTCCACACCCTCTCCAGCATTTGTTGATTGTAGATTTCCTGACGATGTCCATTCTAACTGGTGTGAGGTGATATCTCATTGTAGTTTCGATTTGCATTTCTCTAACAATTAGTGATGTTGGCTTAGGGTAATTGTTAGGCTTAAGGATAGGGTTACGTTTAGGGAATGGGTGTGCTTTAGGGCACAGGTGAGGGTCCTACAGCGGTTTAGGTTTAGGGCAAGGGTACATGTTAGGGTACGGGTTAGAGTTAGTGTACGGGTTAGGATTAGGGTAGGGGTTAGTGTAAGCCTTCGGGTAAGCGTTTGGTTTAGGGTTAGGGTTAGGGAAAGGGTACGTTTTAGGGTACAGGTTAGGGTACGACAACGGTTTAGGGTTAGCGTACGTGTTAGGGTATGGCTTAGTGTCAGTGTATGGGTGAGGATTAGGGTATGGTTTAGGGTAAGGCTTCGGGCAAGTGTTAGGGTTAGGGTTTCGGTTAGGGTTAGGGAATGGGTACGGTTTAGGGTAGAGGTTAGGGTACGACAATGATGTAGGGTTAGCGTATGTGTTAGGTGTTACGGTTCGGGTTAATGTTACTGTACGGGTTAGGGTTAGAGTACGTGTTAGGTTAAGGCTTCGGGTAAGTGTTAGTGTTAGGATTACGGTTTGGGTTAGGGCACGGGTACGGTTTAGGGTACAGGTTAGTGTATGACAACGGTTTAGTGTTAGCGTACGCGTTAGGGTACGGGTTAGTGTACGTGTTAGGATTAGGGTACGGTTTAGGGTAAGGCTTCGCCTAAGGGTTAGGGTTAGGCTTAGGGAACGGGTACGGGTTAGGGTACAGGTTAGGTTATGACAACGGTTTTGGGTTAGCGTACGTATTAGCGCACGGGTTAGGGTTAGTGTACGGGTCAGGATTAGGGTACGGGTTAGGGTAAGGCTTTGGGTAAGGATTAGGGTTAGTGTTAGGGTTAGGCAAAGGGTACGGTTAGGGTACAGGTCCCGGTAGGACAAAGGTTTAGGTTTAGCGTACGTGGTAGTGTATGGGTTAGTGTTAGTGTACAGGTTAGGGTTACGTGACGGTTTAGGGTAAGGATACAGGTAAGAGTTAGGTTTAGGGTTAGGGTTAGGCGTAGGGAACAGGCATGGACTATGGTACAGGTTAGATTACGACAAGGGTTTAGGGTTAGCGTACGTGTTAGGGGACGGGTTACTGTTAGTGTACGGGTTAGCATTAGGGTACGGGTTAGGGTAAGGTTTCGGATAAAGGTTAGGGTTAGGATTAGGGTTAGGGTAAGGGGATGGGTACAGGTCAGGGTACGACAATGGGTATGGGTTAGCGTTAGTGTTAGGATTAGGTTATGGGTTAGGGTAAGGGTTCGGGTAAGTGTTAGGTTTAGGGTTACGGTTGGGGTTAGGATTAGGGAACAGGTACGGTTTAGGGTACCGTTTAGGGTATGACAACGGTTTAGGGTTAGCGTATGTGGTAGGTGTCGGGCAGTGTTATTGTACGTGTTAGGATAAGGGTACGGGTTAGGGTAAGGCTTCGGGTAAGGGTTAGAGTTCGGGTTTGTTTTGGGCAATGGGTATGGTTTATGGTACACGTTAGGGTACGACAAATGTTTAGGGTTAGCATATGCGTTAGGGTATGGGTTAGTGTTTGTTAGTTGACGGGTTAGGATAAGGCTTCGGGTAAGGGTTAGGTTTAGGGAATGGGTACGGTTTAGGGTACGACAATGGTTTACGTTTAGCGTACGGGTTAGTGTTAGTGTATGGGTTAGGATTAAGGTATGGGTTAGGGTAAGGCTTCGGGTTAGGGAGCGGGCACGGTTTAGGGTACAGGTTAGGGTACGACAACGGTTTAGTGTTAGTATCCGTGTTAGTGTACGGGTTAGGATTAGTGTACGGGTTATATTAAGGCTTCGGGTAACGTTTAGGTTTAGGGTTTGGGTTAGCATTAGGGTTAGGGTGAGGGAAAGGGTACCTTTTAGGGTACAGGTTAGGGTACGACAGCGTGTTATTGTTAGCGTAGGTGTTAGTGTGTAACCAGTAGGGTGTAACCATTAGGGTGTAACCAGTAGTTAGTGTTAGTGTACGGGTTAGGAGTAGGGTACGGGTAAGGGTAAGGATTCAGGTAAATGTTAGGTTTAGGGTTACGGTTAGGGTTAGGGTTATGGAACGGTTGCGGTTTAGGGTACAGTTTAGGGTACGACAACAGTTTAGGGTTCGCCTATGTGTTAGGTGTCGGGGTAGTGTTAGTGTACGGGTTTGGATTAGCGTACTGGTTAGTTTAAGGCTTTGGATAAGGTTTAGGTTAGGGTTAGGGAACGGGTACGGTTCAGGGTTAGGGCTTCAGGGTTAGGGTTAGCGTTAGTGTTAGGGTTAGGGAACGGGTACATTTTAGGGTACACGTTAGGGTATGGCAACAGTTTAGTGTTAGCGTACGTGTTAGGGTAATAGTTAGTGTTTGTTAGTGTACGTGTTAGGATTAGGGTATGGGTTAGGGTAAGGCTTCGGGTAAGGGTTAGGGTTACGGTTAGGGTTTGGGAATGGGTACGGTTTACGGTACAGGATAGTGTACGAAAAAGTTCTAGGGTTACTGTATGTTTAAGTGTATGGGTTAGTTTTAGGGTACGGGTCAGGATTAGGGTACGGGTTAGTGTAAGGCTTCGGGTAAGGGTTAGGTTTAGGGATAGTGTTAGTGTTAGGGAGTGGGTACGGTTTAGGGTACAGGTTAGAGCATGACAACGGTTTAAGTTTACCCTACGTGTTGGGGTACGGGTTAGTGATAGTGTTCTGGTTAGGATTAGGGTAGGGGTTACTGTAAGGCTCTGGGTAAGGTTTAGGGTTAGGGTTAGGTTTCGGGAACTGGTACGGTCTAAAGTACAGGGCTTCGGGTAAGGGTTAGTGAACGGGTACATTTTCGGGTACAGGTTAGGGTACAACAATGATTTAGGGTTAGAATATGTGTTAGGGTACGGGTTAGTGTTAGTGTGCAGGTTAGAATTAGTGTATGTGTTAGGGTAAGGATTCAGGTAAGGTTTAGGGTTAGGGAACGTGTATGATTTAGGGTACAGGTTAGGGTACGAAAACGGTTTAGGGTTAGCGTACGTGTCAGGGTATGGGTTACTGTTAGTGTATAAGTTAGGATTAAGGTACGCGTTAAGGAAAGGCTTCGGGTAAGGTTTAGGGTTAGGGAATGGGTTCGATTTAGGGTACGACAACGCTTTAGGGCTGGCATACGTGTTAGTGTATGCTTTAGGAGTAGGGTGCGGGTTATAGTAAGGCTTCAGGTAAGGGTTAGGTTTAGGGTTTGGGTTAGGGTTAGGGGACTGGGACGGGGACGGTTTAGGGAACAGGTTAGGGTACGCCAACGGTTTAGAGTTAGGGTACGTGTTTGTGTATGGGATAGTGTTAGTGTACGGGTTAGGATTAGGTTACGGGTTAGGGTAAGGCTTCGGTTAAGGTTTAGGGTTCGAGTTAAGGTAAGTGTTAGGGAAATGGTACGTTTTAGGGTACAGGTTAACTGTACGAGAAAGGTTTATGGTTAGTGTACGTGTTAGGGTAAGGCTTAGGGTAGGGTTTAGGGTACATGTTAGGGTATGACAATGGGTTAGATTTAGGGTATGTGTTACGGTACCGGTTAGTGTTAGCGTATGAGTTAGATTAGGGTACTGTTTAGGGTAAGGCTTAGATTAAGGGTTTGGTTTATGGTCAGGGTTAGGTTTAGGGTACGGGTTTGTTTCAGGGTAGAGGTTACGTGTCGAAAAGAGGTTCGTGTTAGGGTACATGTTAGTTTGCGTGTTAGTGTACGGGTTAGGATTAGGGTACCGTTTAGTGTTAGGGTTAGGATTAGGGATAGGGTCAGGGAACGGGTGAATTGCAGTGCTCCTGTGCTCCGTACAAAACGATGGAAATTTCAAATGGAAGTATTAGAAACCTCTTATTTTACCCGAGCCTTATACACTGCTGTATGTTAATTACAGTTTGGCTCACACATGTGTTCATTGAAGTTACAATGTTCTGTATTTCTGTTACTGATCCTCCAGAGTGGGCCGCAACAAGGCTCCCCTTGCCCAGTGTCATTGGAGCCAACAGATCGAGACTGAGTTTGGTTCAGAAGCAAGGGAAACTTTATAGTTTGTTCAGAGAATGGAGAGATGAGAGCGTGCACTCCCACGCGGGCTGTGGGCTGGGCTGGGCTGGGCTGCTGTGTAGGGATCCCAGGAGCGTCAGCGGGAGGGAGGGGGCGGAGCTCTCGAGGGCCGGGTTGGCTGCAGCTGGGGCTGTATGTCCCAGCGTCTGCATGGGGCCCCGGGACGTGAAGTGTCGACCCAGCGATTCTGTACTAGGAAATCGGGTCTGAAGTGCCGGGTGAGGGACCGCTGCACGCTGAACCCTAGGAGAACGTGAAATTAGACAAAGCACAAAGGAAAAAAAGGTTAGACTTTATTTTATTGCCCAGAGTCTACTTTGATCTCCCACGAGTTTTTCATGGGCTTTGCCGATGACAAACCCCTCCTCTTCCTTTTGTCCCATTCCTCATTATTGGGGCGCTGTGGGTGCAGACACCTCTTCTGTCACTGCTTCGTGCTAAGTTGGGAGTCCTCATACTCAGGGGAAGGGGCAGAACTTCTCTCCAGCAGCCTCGTGGTGTGGTTGATGGTCCCCAGGCTTCCTGCCTCACTGCTCATTCACCTGAGCACCAGCATTGGAAGTCTTATAGATTTTAATAACCTTTAAGGGTCCAGGAAAGAGATGCACAGAGACACTAGGGGGGCCGTTTTTACCCCGCCCCACATTTGTTCGACCACCTTAGGCTGACGGTTTCTGCCAGCGTAGTTGCTCTGACCAGTAGTCTGTGCTTTCTTCAATTAGGGCCCTGAATTAACGTACAAACAGCACCAGATGTCAGAGCCCTGCCTGCTCAACAGCAAGACAGTCCAGGGCCGGTGGTGATCCAGGACCATGACGGCCACTGAGTCAACGGCCTTTTCAAGTAGCCGGGAGTCCTGCCGGTCTCATTGGCTGCTGTCACCGCGGTGTCTGTAGGCTTTTCTATGGTGACACCGTGATATACGGTTACCCCGCCAAGCTTATTAGCTCACCTCTGGGTGCAGTACGTCCTGCAAGCAGTAGACTCCTCCCTTGGGGCACACTCTTGTTGCTTTCTGAGAGAAACTCCAGGTCAAGTGATGGTCACACGAGTCGTCATGGGGACCCATTGCCCCCGGTTGTCTCTCTGGATGTTAGAGTTGGAGGGCCTCCTCACTCGAGGTCAGTGTGCCCAGGGAGCGACCCCTGCAACTTCAGGGCATGGTGGGTGGTTAGGAACACCACGTGGGGTCCTTTTCCCTTCGGAGTGAGCTGGCCTTGCGGGCTGCTGAATTCCACGTTTTTAGATACCCCCAGTACCCTAGCGGGATGGGGCGGCGGGCCAAGCCCTTGGTGACCATAGTTTATCCTACCTGAAGGGCATTCCTGTGTTGTTCCATTTCAAGTGGTCCCAGTTTTTGCACTAATACTCCAAGGGTGATTCACCTTCTATGGTGACGTAAAGGTCAAAGGGTTTAGCTAAATTAGGGAGTTCCAGGGCAAGGGTCTGAATTGACTGCTCTTTCCATTCTTGAAAGGCCGCTTCTGGATTCTATTCGAAAGGATCATCAATTTTTCCTTTCAGTGTTTCATATAGAGGCCCAGCTATTAGAGTGTATTTACGGATCCAGATGCAGCAAACCCCGGCTTCCCCAGGAACCCCTAGGCTGTCTTCTAGTTTTAGAAGGAGTAAGGCTGCAAATGGCTTCTTCCCTTTCCTGGGAGGGGTGCTCCAACCTTCTGTGAGAATGAAGCCCAGGCAGGTCACCTTAGTCTATGATATTTGAGCCTTTTACTTGGACGCCCTCTATCTTTTATTCCCTAGGGAGTTCAGAGTCCTCCTTAGTGGGGCAGGCGATCAGAATGTCATCTGCCTATTGAAGGAGGGCTCCCTTTTCCAGAGATAGAACTTTTAAGTGTTTAGCTAACGTTTCCCAAAAGATCGTGTGGGAATTTTTGAAGCCTTGGGGGAGGACGGCCCAGCCGTTTTGTTTTTGTTGTATGTTGAGGTCTGCCACTCAGAAGCCGAAATTGCTTGTGACGCTGGGACTAATGGAATACAGAAGAAGGCACCGTTGAAGTCTAATACAGAATATCATGTCCTGGTGGATGGTAGAATGAGCATCAGGGTGTAGGAATTAGGAACTACTGGATGTATATCCTCGGTGGCTTCACTGACTGTCCTGACATCCTTTACCAGGTCCCCAACAGCTCACAGGGCTCTCGTGGTCAGGCCAATAACAGGATATGGAGCTCCTCTTGGCAGGTCCCCTGCAGCCAACAGGGCTCTCATGGTCACCCCCTCCCAGGATATGGAGCTCACCTGGGCCGGTCGCCAGCCTCCCACAGGGCTCTCGTGGTCAGGCACCTCCCAGGATACAGAGCTCCCCTGGGCAGGTACCACGGCAGGGCTGGGCACACAGGATCCGTGCACATAGCCCTCGTTGCAGAGCACCCCCAGCTCAGCTGTCGTTCAGAGCTGACACAGAGCGCCTCAGAGCAGGACTTGAACTAAGAAATAGCAGCTCCGACAGGTCTGTGACCCTGAGCATCACTCTGTGCGGCCTCCCTCCGCCTGGCCTTCCAGAGACTTCCACTGCAGCTGGGGCACCAGGCCTCCCTCTCCCCCCATCAACCTTCCTCTCCCTGACCCCTGGGTTCCTCTCGTTAGGAGAGGGTCTTCTTTAAGTTGCCTCCCACTCATGGGCCAGATAAAATGATTAGAAAACAAGCCAGAGCTGCAGCCCTTTGTCTCTCCTGTCTCTCAGGAGCACACACCTGTTCCTTGGACTTGGAAGGTTCATTTTCTGCAACTGTGAGCCCCTGAGGGGCGAGGATTGGCTGACCTGGGCAGCCTGACCGTGCGGGCCAGCCCTCCCCAGGTGTGCCTGGGTTGAGGTTAATATAAACACCGCTCCAGGCAGCAAGAGCCCCCGCAGCAGTGCCTGACGCCATGTTCTCTGCCCCGTCAGCAGTGTCGGGGCTGGGCTGGTGGGAGGGAGTGAGAGGCCACGGCTTTGTGGGTCGCCCAGTGTGAGTGGGGCTCTGCTGGACTTTCTGCAGGAGCTTCCAGGCTGCCACCTGCTAAAGAAGAGGATGTGTCACCCATACCTGCCACTGGAATTTCTCCCCGGGCAGAGGTGAGGAAGGAAGAAAGCAGTGGGGGCCGGGGCAGGAGCGGTATCTCAGGTAGGGAAATGGAAAGCTTCCAGAAGAGCGCCCAGGGCCAGGACAATCCTAGCTGGCCTGCAGGCACCAAGTCGGCCGGCGTGCTGTCGCCGGTGTGGCTCCATGGTCCTTCCTCTAGGCTTTCAAGTGCTTGTACATATTCAGGTGTTTTACCTGGGGAGGGTGGGAACAATTCAGCAGCAGCTGGCCTGGGGCTCAGCTCACGTTTACTCACAGACGCCTCGGCACGTTCCCCCAGCCTTGCAATGAGCACGCTCCTTGTGGGGGAGCTGCTGACTGCATGGGAGACAATTTCCCACCTCTGACCAACTTCAGAATTGTTTACCACTGGATCAAGTGCCCTGATAGGGTATTCCCGTGTATAACTGTTGGGTTCTTTTTTTTTCTTTTTTCTTTGCTTTTTTGGTTCAAGGTAGAATTTATTGCTCTGTTTTGTATTTATAGATATAAGCATGGAAATAATTCATTCATATAAATACACGTATGAGAAAGGAATAACATTTTTCAGTTTTTTAAAATTTTATTTTTTAAATTTTTAAATTTAATTTTATGTATATTTTTATACAGCAGGTCCTTATTGGTTACCTATTTTATACATATAAATGTATACATGTCAATCTCAATCTCCAAACACCTCTCACCCCACCCCCGATGGCTTTACCCTCTCGGTGTCCATACGTTTGTTCTCTACATCTGTGTCTCTATTTCTGCCCTGCAAACCAGTTCATCTGTACCATTTTTTCTAGGTTCCACATATATGCATTAATATACAAGATTTGTTTTTCACTTTCTGACTTACTTCACTCTGTAGTACAGTCTCTAGATCCGTCAACGTCTCTACAAATGACCCAATTTCATTGCTATTTATGGCTGAATAATATTCGATTTTATATATGAACCACATCTTTCTCCATTCGTCTGTCTCTGGGCATTTATGTTGCTTCCATTACCTGTCTATTGTAAATAGTGCTGCAAAGAATATTGTGGTGAATGTGTCCTTTTGATTTATGATTTTCTCTAGGTATATGTCCAGTAGTGGGATTGCTGGATCCTATGGTAATTCTATTTTAAGATTTTAAGGAACCTCCATACTGTTCTCCATAGTGGCTGTATCAATGTACATTACCACCAATAGTGGAAGAGGGTTCCTTTTCTCCACACCCTCTCCAGCATTTGTTGATTGTAGATTTCCTGACGATGTCCATTCTAACTGGTGTGAGGTGATATCTCATTGTAGTTTCGATTTGCATTTCTCTAACAATTAGTGATGTTGGCTTAGGGTAATTGTTAGGCTTAAGGATAGGGTTACGTTTAGGGAATGGGTGTGCTTTAGGGCACAGGTGAGGGTCCTACAGCGGTTTAGGTTTAGGGCAAGGGTACATGTTAGGGTACGGGTTAGAGTTAGTGTACGGGTTAGGATTAGGGTAGGGGTTAGTGTAAGCCTTCGGGTAAGCGTTTGGTTTAGGGTTAGGGTTAGGGAAAGGGTACGTTTTAGGGTACAGGTTAGGGTACGACAACGGTTTAGGGTTAGCGTACGTGTTAGGGTATGGCTTAGTGTCAGTGTATGGGTGAGGATTAGGGTATGGTTTAGGGTAAGGCTTCGGGCAAGTGTTAGGGTTAGGGTTTCGGTTAGGGTTAGGGAATGGGTACGGTTTAGGGTAGAGGTTAGGGTACGACAATGATGTAGGGTTAGCGTATGTGTTAGGTGTTACGGTTCGGGTTAATGTTACTGTACGGGTTAGGGTTAGAGTACGTGTTAGGTTAAGGCTTCGGGTAAGTGTTAGTGTTAGGATTACGGTTTGGGTTAGGGCACGGGTACGGTTTAGGGTACAGGTTAGTGTATGACAACGGTTTAGTGTTAGCGTACGCGTTAGGGTACGGGTTAGTGTACGTGTTAGGATTAGGGTACGGTTTAGGGTAAGGCTTCGCCTAAGGGTTAGGGTTAGGCTTAGGGAACGGGTACGGGTTAGGGTACAGGTTAGGTTATGACAACGGTTTTGGGTTAGCGTACGTATTAGCGCACGGGTTAGGGTTAGTGTACGGGTCAGGATTAGGGTACGGGTTAGGGTAAGGCTTTGGGTAAGGATTAGGGTTAGTGTTAGGGTTAGGCAAAGGGTACGGTTAGGGTACAGGTCCCGGTAGGACAAAGGTTTAGGTTTAGCGTACGTGGTAGTGTATGGGTTAGTGTTAGTGTACAGGTTAGGGTTACGTGACGGTTTAGGGTAAGGATACAGGTAAGAGTTAGGTTTAGGGTTAGGGTTAGGCGTAGGGAACAGGCATGGACTATGGTACAGGTTAGATTACGACAAGGGTTTAGGGTTAGCGTACGTGTTAGGGGACGGGTTACTGTTAGTGTACGGGTTAGCATTAGGGTACGGGTTAGGGTAAGGTTTCGGATAAAGGTTAGGGTTAGGATTAGGGTTAGGGTAAGGGGATGGGTACAGGTCAGGGTACGACAATGGGTATGGGTTAGCGTTAGTGTTAGGATTAGGTTATGGGTTAGGGTAAGGGTTCGGGTAAGTGTTAGGTTTAGGGTTACGGTTGGGGTTAGGATTAGGGAACAGGTACGGTTTAGGGTACCGTTTAGGGTATGACAACGGTTTAGGGTTAGCGTATGTGGTAGGTGTCGGGCAGTGTTATTGTACGTGTTAGGATAAGGGTACGGGTTAGGGTAAGGCTTCGGGTAAGGGTTAGAGTTCGGGTTTGTTTTGGGCAATGGGTATGGTTTATGGTACACGTTAGGGTACGACAAATGTTTAGGGTTAGCATATGCGTTAGGGTATGGGTTAGTGTTTGTTAGTTGACGGGTTAGGATAAGGCTTCGGGTAAGGGTTAGGTTTAGGGAATGGGTACGGTTTAGGGTACGACAATGGTTTACGTTTAGCGTACGGGTTAGTGTTAGTGTATGGGTTAGGATTAAGGTATGGGTTAGGGTAAGGCTTCGGGTTAGGGAGCGGGCACGGTTTAGGGTACAGGTTAGGGTACGACAACGGTTTAGTGTTAGTATCCGTGTTAGTGTACGGGTTAGGATTAGTGTACGGGTTATATTAAGGCTTCGGGTAACGTTTAGGTTTAGGGTTTGGGTTAGCATTAGGGTTAGGGTGAGGGAAAGGGTACCTTTTAGGGTACAGGTTAGGGTACGACAGCGTGTTATTGTTAGCGTAGGTGTTAGTGTGTAACCAGTAGGGTGTAACCATTAGGGTGTAACCAGTAGTTAGTGTTAGTGTACGGGTTAGGAGTAGGGTACGGGTAAGGGTAAGGATTCAGGTAAATGTTAGGTTTAGGGTTACGGTTAGGGTTAGGGTTATGGAACGGTTGCGGTTTAGGGTACAGTTTAGGGTACGACAACAGTTTAGGGTTCGCCTATGTGTTAGGTGTCGGGGTAGTGTTAGTGTACGGGTTTGGATTAGCGTACTGGTTAGTTTAAGGCTTTGGATAAGGTTTAGGTTAGGGTTAGGGAACGGGTACGGTTCAGGGTTAGGGCTTCAGGGTTAGGGTTAGCGTTAGTGTTAGGGTTAGGGAACGGGTACATTTTAGGGTACACGTTAGGGTATGGCAACAGTTTAGTGTTAGCGTACGTGTTAGGGTAATAGTTAGTGTTTGTTAGTGTACGTGTTAGGATTAGGGTATGGGTTAGGGTAAGGCTTCGGGTAAGGGTTAGGGTTACGGTTAGGGTTTGGGAATGGGTACGGTTTACGGTACAGGATAGTGTACGAAAAAGTTCTAGGGTTACTGTATGTTTAAGTGTATGGGTTAGTTTTAGGGTACGGGTCAGGATTAGGGTACGGGTTAGTGTAAGGCTTCGGGTAAGGGTTAGGTTTAGGGATAGTGTTAGTGTTAGGGAGTGGGTACGGTTTAGGGTACAGGTTAGAGCATGACAACGGTTTAAGTTTACCCTACGTGTTGGGGTACGGGTTAGTGATAGTGTTCTGGTTAGGATTAGGGTAGGGGTTACTGTAAGGCTCTGGGTAAGGTTTAGGGTTAGGGTTAGGTTTCGGGAACTGGTACGGTCTAAAGTACAGGGCTTCGGGTAAGGGTTAGTGAACGGGTACATTTTCGGGTACAGGTTAGGGTACAACAATGATTTAGGGTTAGAATATGTGTTAGGGTACGGGTTAGTGTTAGTGTGCAGGTTAGAATTAGTGTATGTGTTAGGGTAAGGATTCAGGTAAGGTTTAGGGTTAGGGAACGTGTATGATTTAGGGTACAGGTTAGGGTACGAAAACGGTTTAGGGTTAGCGTACGTGTCAGGGTATGGGTTACTGTTAGTGTATAAGTTAGGATTAAGGTACGCGTTAAGGAAAGGCTTCGGGTAAGGTTTAGGGTTAGGGAATGGGTTCGATTTAGGGTACGACAACGCTTTAGGGCTGGCATACGTGTTAGTGTATGCTTTAGGAGTAGGGTGCGGGTTATAGTAAGGCTTCAGGTAAGGGTTAGGTTTAGGGTTTGGGTTAGGGTTAGGGGACTGGGACGGGGACGGTTTAGGGAACAGGTTAGGGTACGCCAACGGTTTAGAGTTAGGGTACGTGTTTGTGTATGGGATAGTGTTAGTGTACGGGTTAGGATTAGGTTACGGGTTAGGGTAAGGCTTCGGTTAAGGTTTAGGGTTCGAGTTAAGGTAAGTGTTAGGGAAATGGTACGTTTTAGGGTACAGGTTAACTGTACGAGAAAGGTTTATGGTTAGTGTACGTGTTAGGGTAAGGCTTAGGGTAGGGTTTAGGGTACATGTTAGGGTATGACAATGGGTTAGATTTAGGGTATGTGTTACGGTACCGGTTAGTGTTAGCGTATGAGTTAGATTAGGGTACTGTTTAGGGTAAGGCTTAGATTAAGGGTTTGGTTTATGGTCAGGGTTAGGTTTAGGGTACGGGTTTGTTTCAGGGTAGAGGTTACGTGTCGAAAAGAGGTTCGTGTTAGGGTACATGTTAGTTTGCGTGTTAGTGTACGGGTTAGGATTAGGGTACCGTTTAGTGTTAGGGTTAGGATTAGGGATAGGGTCAGGGAACGGGTGAATTGCAGTGCTCCTGTGCTCCGTACAAAACGATGGAAATTTCAAATGGAAGTATTAGAAACCTCTTATTTTACCCGAGCCTTATACACTGCTGTATGTTAATTACAGTTTGGCTCACACATGTGTTCATTGAAGTTACAATGTTCTGTATTTCTGTTACTGATCCTCCAGAGTGGGCCGCAACAAGGCTCCCCTTGCCCAGTGTCATTGGAGCCAACAGATCGAGACTGAGTTTGGTTCAGAAGCAAGGGAAACTTTATAGTTTGTTCAGAGAATGGAGAGATGAGAGCGTGCACTCCCACGCGGGCTGTGGGCTGGGCTGGGCTGGGCTGCTGTGTAGGGATCCCAGGAGCGTCAGCGGGAGGGAGGGGGCGGAGCTCTCGAGGGCCGGGTTGGCTGCAGCTGGGGCTGTATGTCCCAGCGTCTGCATGGGGCCCCGGGACGTGAAGTGTCGACCCAGCGATTCTGTACTAGGAAATCGGGTCTGAAGTGCCGGGTGAGGGACCGCTGCACGCTGAACCCTAGGAGAACGTGAAATTAGACAAAGCACAAAGGAAAAAAAGGTTAGACTTTATTTTATTGCCCAGAGTCTACTTTGATCTCCCACGAGTTTTTCATGGGCTTTGCCGATGACAAACCCCTCCTCTTCCTTTTGTCCCATTCCTCATTATTGGGGCGCTGTGGGTGCAGACACCTCTTCTGTCACTGCTTCGTGCTAAGTTGGGAGTCCTCATACTCAGGGGAAGGGGCAGAACTTCTCTCCAGCAGCCTCGTGGTGTGGTTGATGGTCCCCAGGCTTCCTGCCTCACTGCTCATTCACCTGAGCACCAGCATTGGAAGTCTTATAGATTTTAATAACCTTTAAGGGTCCAGGAAAGAGATGCACAGAGACACTAGGGGGGCCGTTTTTACCCCGCCCCACATTTGTTCGACCACCTTAGGCTGACGGTTTCTGCCAGCGTAGTTGCTCTGACCAGTAGTCTGTGCTTTCTTCAATTAGGGCCCTGAATTAACGTACAAACAGCACCAGATGTCAGAGCCCTGCCTGCTCAACAGCAAGACAGTCCAGGGCCGGTGGTGATCCAGGACCATGACGGCCACTGAGTCAACGGCCTTTTCAAGTAGCCGGGAGTCCTGCCGGTCTCATTGGCTGCTGTCACCGCGGTGTCTGTAGGCTTTTCTATGGTGACACCGTGATATACGGTTACCCCGCCAAGCTTATTAGCTCACCTCTGGGTGCAGTACGTCCTGCAAGCAGTAGACTCCTCCCTTGGGGCACACTCTTGTTGCTTTCTGAGAGAAACTCCAGGTCAAGTGATGGTCACACGAGTCGTCATGGGGACCCATTGCCCCCGGTTGTCTCTCTGGATGTTAGAGTTGGAGGGCCTCCTCACTCGAGGTCAGTGTGCCCAGGGAGCGACCCCTGCAACTTCAGGGCATGGTGGGTGGTTAGGAACACCACGTGGGGTCCTTTTCCCTTCGGAGTGAGCTGGCCTTGCGGGCTGCTGAATTCCACGTTTTTAGATACCCCCAGTACCCTAGCGGGATGGGGGCGGCGGGCCAAGCCCTTGGTGACCATAGTTTATCCTACCTGAAGGGCATTCCTGTGTTGTTCCATTTCAAGTGGTCCCAGTTTTTGCACTAATACTCCAAGGGTGATTCACCTTCTATGGTGACGTAAAGGTCAAAGGGTTTAGCTAAATTAGGGAGTTCCAGGGCAAGGGTCTGAATTGACTGCTCTTTCCATTCTTGAAAGGCCGCTTCTGGATTCTATTCGAAAGGATCATCAATTTTTCCTTTCAGTGTTTCATATAGAGGCCCAGCTATTAGAGTGTATTTACGGATCCAGATGCAGCAAACCCCGGCTTCCCCAGGAACCCCTAGGCTGTCTTCTAGTTTTAGAAGGAGTAAGGCTGCAAATGGCTTCTTCCCTTTCCTGGGAGGGGTGCTCCAACCTTCTGTGAGAATGAAGCCCAGGCAGGTCACCTTAGTCTATGATATTTGAGCCTTTTACTTGGACGCCCTCTATCTTTTATTCCCTAGGGAGTTCAGAGTCCTCCTTAGTGGGGCAGGCGATCAGAATGTCATCTGCCTATTGAAGGAGGGCTCCCTTTTCCAGAGATAGAACTTTTAAGTGTTTAGCTAACGTTTCCCAAAAGATCGTGTGGGAATTTTTGAAGCCTTGGGGGAGGACGGCCCAGCCGTTTTGTTTTTGTTGTATGTTGAGGTCTGCCACTCAGAAGCCGAAATTGCTTGTGACGCTGGGACTAATGGAATACAGAAGAAGGCACCGTTGAAGTCTAATACAGAATATCATGTCCTGGTGGATGGTAGAATGAGCATCAGGGTGTAGGAATTAGGAACTACTGGATGTATATCCTCGGTGGCTTCACTGACTGTCCTGACATCCTTTACCAGGTCCCCAACAGCTCACAGGGCTCTCGTGGTCAGGCCAATAACAGGATATGGAGCTCCTCTTGGCAGGTCCCCTGCAGCCAACAGGGCTCTCATGGTCACCCCCTCCCAGGATATGGAGCTCACCTGGGCCGGTCGCCAGCCTCCCACAGGGCTCTCGTGGTCAGGCACCTCCCAGGATACAGAGCTCCCCTGGGCAGGTACCACGGCAGGGCTGGGCACACAGGATCCGTGCACATAGCCCTCGTTGCAGAGCACCCCCAGCTCAGCTGTCGTTCAGAGCTGACACAGAGCGCCTCAGAGCAGGACTTGAACTAAGAAATAGCAGCTCCGACAGGTCTGTGACCCTGAGCATCACTCTGTGCGGCCTCCCTCCGCCTGGCCTTCCAGAGACTTCCACTGCAGCTGGGGCACCAGGCCTCCCTCTCCCCCCATCAACCTTCCTCTCCCTGACCCCTGGGTTCCTCTCGTTAGGAGAGGGTCTTCTTTAAGTTGCCTCCCACTCATGGGCCAGATAAAATGATTAGAAAACAAGCCAGAGCTGCAGCCCTTTGTCTCTCCTGTCTCTCAGGAGCACACACCTGTTCCTTGGACTTGGAAGGTTCATTTTCTGCAACTGTGAGCCCCTGAGGGGCGAGGATTGGCTGACCTGGGCAGCCTGACCGTGCGGGCCAGCCCTCCCCAGGTGTGCCTGGGTTGAGGTTAATATAAACACCGCTCCAGGCAGCAAGAGCCCCCGCAGCAGTGCCTGACGCCATGTTCTCTGCCCCGTCAGCAGTGTCGGGGCTGGGCTGGTGGGAGGGAGTGAGAGGCCACGGCTTTGTGGGTCGCCCAGTGTGAGTGGGGCTCTGCTGGACTTTCTGCAGGAGCTTCCAGGCTGCCACCTGCTAAAGAAGAGGATGTGTCACCCATACCTGCCACTGGAATTTCTCCCCGGGCAGAGGTGAGGAAGGAAGAAAGCAGTGGGGGCCGGGGCAGGAGCGGTATCTCAGGTAGGGAAATGGAAAGCTTCCAGAAGAGCGCCCAGGGCCAGGACAATCCTAGCTGGCCTGCAGGCACCAAGTCGGCCGGCGTGCTGTCGCCGGTGTGGCTCCATGGTCCTTCCTCTAGGCTTTCAAGTGCTTGTACATATTCAGGTGTTTTACCTGGGGAGGGTGGGAACAATTCAGCAGCAGCTGGCCTGGGGCTCAGCTCACGTTTACTCACAGACGCCTCGGCACGTTCCCCCAGCCTTGCAATGAGCACGCTCCTTGTGGGGGAGCTGCTGACTGCATGGGAGACAATTTCCCACCTCTGACCAACTTCAGAATTGTTTACCACTGGATCAAGTGCCCTGATAGGGTATTCCCGTGTATAACTGTTGGGTTCTTTTTTTTTCTTTTTTCTTTGCTTTTTTGGTTCAAGGTAGAATTTATTGCTCTGTTTTGTATTTATAGATATAAGCATGGAAATAATTCATTCATATAAATACACGTATGAGAAAGGAATAACATTTTTCAGTTTTTTAAAATTTTATTTTTTAAATTTTTAAATTTAATTTTATGTATATTTTTATACAGCAGGTCCTTATTGGTTACCTATTTTATACATATAAATGTATACATGTCAATCTCAATCTCCAAACACCTCTCACCCCACCCCCGATGGCTTTACCCTCTCGGTGTCCATACGTTTGTTCTCTACATCTGTGTCTCTATTTCTGCCCTGCAAACCAGTTCATCTGTACCATTTTTTCTAGGTTCCACATATATGCATTAATATACAAGATTTGTTTTTCACTTTCTGACTTACTTCACTCTGTAGTACAGTCTCTAGATCCGTCAACGTCTCTACAAATGACCCAATTTCATTGCTATTTATGGCTGAATAATATTCGATTTTATATATGAACCACATCTTTCTCCATTCGTCTGTCTCTGGGCATTTATGTTGCTTCCATTACCTGTCTATTGTAAATAGTGCTGCAAAGAATATTGTGGTGAATGTGTCCTTTTGATTTATGATTTTCTCTAGGTATATGTCCAGTAGTGGGATTGCTGGATCCTATGGTAATTCTATTTTAAGATTTTAAGGAACCTCCATACTGTTCTCCATAGTGGCTGTATCAATGTACATTACCACCAATAGTGGAAGAGGGTTCCTTTTCTCCACACCCTCTCCAGCATTTGTTGATTGTAGATTTCCTGACGATGTCCATTCTAACTGGTGTGAGGTGATATCTCATTGTAGTTTCGATTTGCATTTCTCTAACAATTAGTGATGTTGGCTTAGGGTAATTGTTAGGCTTAAGGATAGGGTTACGTTTAGGGAATGGGTGTGCTTTAGGGCACAGGTGAGGGTCCTACAGCGGTTTAGGTTTAGGGCAAGGGTACATGTTAGGGTACGGGTTAGAGTTAGTGTACGGGTTAGGATTAGGGTAGGGGTTAGTGTAAGCCTTCGGGTAAGCGTTTGGTTTAGGGTTAGGGTTAGGGAAAGGGTACGTTTTAGGGTACAGGTTAGGGTACGACAACGGTTTAGGGTTAGCGTACGTGTTAGGGTATGGCTTAGTGTCAGTGTATGGGTGAGGATTAGGGTATGGTTTAGGGTAAGGCTTCGGGCAAGTGTTAGGGTTAGGGTTTCGGTTAGGGTTAGGGAATGGGTACGGTTTAGGGTAGAGGTTAGGGTACGACAATGATGTAGGGTTAGCGTATGTGTTAGGTGTTACGGTTCGGGTTAATGTTACTGTACGGGTTAGGGTTAGAGTACGTGTTAGGTTAAGGCTTCGGGTAAGTGTTAGTGTTAGGATTACGGTTTGGGTTAGGGCACGGGTACGGTTTAGGGTACAGGTTAGTGTATGACAACGGTTTAGTGTTAGCGTACGCGTTAGGGTACGGGTTAGTGTACGTGTTAGGATTAGGGTACGGTTTAGGGTAAGGCTTCGCCTAAGGGTTAGGGTTAGGCTTAGGGAACGGGTACGGGTTAGGGTACAGGTTAGGTTATGACAACGGTTTTGGGTTAGCGTACGTATTAGCGCACGGGTTAGGGTTAGTGTACGGGTCAGGATTAGGGTACGGGTTAGGGTAAGGCTTTGGGTAAGGATTAGGGTTAGTGTTAGGGTTAGGCAAAGGGTACGGTTAGGGTACAGGTCCCGGTAGGACAAAGGTTTAGGTTTAGCGTACGTGGTAGTGTATGGGTTAGTGTTAGTGTACAGGTTAGGGTTACGTGACGGTTTAGGGTAAGGATACAGGTAAGAGTTAGGTTTAGGGTTAGGGTTAGGCGTAGGGAACAGGCATGGACTATGGTACAGGTTAGATTACGACAAGGGTTTAGGGTTAGCGTACGTGTTAGGGGACGGGTTACTGTTAGTGTACGGGTTAGCATTAGGGTACGGGTTAGGGTAAGGTTTCGGATAAAGGTTAGGGTTAGGATTAGGGTTAGGGTAAGGGGATGGGTACAGGTCAGGGTACGACAATGGGTATGGGTTAGCGTTAGTGTTAGGATTAGGTTATGGGTTAGGGTAAGGGTTCGGGTAAGTGTTAGGTTTAGGGTTACGGTTGGGGTTAGGATTAGGGAACAGGTACGGTTTAGGGTACCGTTTAGGGTATGACAACGGTTTAGGGTTAGCGTATGTGGTAGGTGTCGGGCAGTGTTATTGTACGTGTTAGGATAAGGGTACGGGTTAGGGTAAGGCTTCGGGTAAGGGTTAGAGTTCGGGTTTGTTTTGGGCAATGGGTATGGTTTATGGTACACGTTAGGGTACGACAAATGTTTAGGGTTAGCATATGCGTTAGGGTATGGGTTAGTGTTTGTTAGTTGACGGGTTAGGATAAGGCTTCGGGTAAGGGTTAGGTTTAGGGAATGGGTACGGTTTAGGGTACGACAATGGTTTACGTTTAGCGTACGGGTTAGTGTTAGTGTATGGGTTAGGATTAAGGTATGGGTTAGGGTAAGGCTTCGGGTTAGGGAGCGGGCACGGTTTAGGGTACAGGTTAGGGTACGACAACGGTTTAGTGTTAGTATCCGTGTTAGTGTACGGGTTAGGATTAGTGTACGGGTTATATTAAGGCTTCGGGTAACGTTTAGGTTTAGGGTTTGGGTTAGCATTAGGGTTAGGGTGAGGGAAAGGGTACCTTTTAGGGTACAGGTTAGGGTACGACAGCGTGTTATTGTTAGCGTAGGTGTTAGTGTGTAACCAGTAGGGTGTAACCATTAGGGTGTAACCAGTAGTTAGTGTTAGTGTACGGGTTAGGAGTAGGGTACGGGTAAGGGTAAGGATTCAGGTAAATGTTAGGTTTAGGGTTACGGTTAGGGTTAGGGTTATGGAACGGTTGCGGTTTAGGGTACAGTTTAGGGTACGACAACAGTTTAGGGTTCGCCTATGTGTTAGGTGTCGGGGTAGTGTTAGTGTACGGGTTTGGATTAGCGTACTGGTTAGTTTAAGGCTTTGGATAAGGTTTAGGTTAGGGTTAGGGAACGGGTACGGTTCAGGGTTAGGGCTTCAGGGTTAGGGTTAGCGTTAGTGTTAGGGTTAGGGAACGGGTACATTTTAGGGTACACGTTAGGGTATGGCAACAGTTTAGTGTTAGCGTACGTGTTAGGGTAATAGTTAGTGTTTGTTAGTGTACGTGTTAGGATTAGGGTATGGGTTAGGGTAAGGCTTCGGGTAAGGGTTAGGGTTACGGTTAGGGTTTGGGAATGGGTACGGTTTACGGTACAGGATAGTGTACGAAAAAGTTCTAGGGTTACTGTATGTTTAAGTGTATGGGTTAGTTTTAGGGTACGGGTCAGGATTAGGGTACGGGTTAGTGTAAGGCTTCGGGTAAGGGTTAGGTTTAGGGATAGTGTTAGTGTTAGGGAGTGGGTACGGTTTAGGGTACAGGTTAGAGCATGACAACGGTTTAAGTTTACCCTACGTGTTGGGGTACGGGTTAGTGATAGTGTTCTGGTTAGGATTAGGGTAGGGGTTACTGTAAGGCTCTGGGTAAGGTTTAGGGTTAGGGTTAGGTTTCGGGAACTGGTACGGTCTAAAGTACAGGGCTTCGGGTAAGGGTTAGTGAACGGGTACATTTTCGGGTACAGGTTAGGGTACAACAATGATTTAGGGTTAGAATATGTGTTAGGGTACGGGTTAGTGTTAGTGTGCAGGTTAGAATTAGTGTATGTGTTAGGGTAAGGATTCAGGTAAGGTTTAGGGTTAGGGAACGTGTATGATTTAGGGTACAGGTTAGGGTACGAAAACGGTTTAGGGTTAGCGTACGTGTCAGGGTATGGGTTACTGTTAGTGTATAAGTTAGGATTAAGGTACGCGTTAAGGAAAGGCTTCGGGTAAGGTTTAGGGTTAGGGAATGGGTTCGATTTAGGGTACGACAACGCTTTAGGGCTGGCATACGTGTTAGTGTATGCTTTAGGAGTAGGGTGCGGGTTATAGTAAGGCTTCAGGTAAGGGTTAGGTTTAGGGTTTGGGTTAGGGTTAGGGGACTGGGACGGGGACGGTTTAGGGAACAGGTTAGGGTACGCCAACGGTTTAGAGTTAGGGTACGTGTTTGTGTATGGGATAGTGTTAGTGTACGGGTTAGGATTAGGTTACGGGTTAGGGTAAGGCTTCGGTTAAGGTTTAGGGTTCGAGTTAAGGTAAGTGTTAGGGAAATGGTACGTTTTAGGGTACAGGTTAACTGTACGAGAAAGGTTTATGGTTAGTGTACGTGTTAGGGTAAGGCTTAGGGTAGGGTTTAGGGTACATGTTAGGGTATGACAATGGGTTAGATTTAGGGTATGTGTTACGGTACCGGTTAGTGTTAGCGTATGAGTTAGATTAGGGTACTGTTTAGGGTAAGGCTTAGATTAAGGGTTTGGTTTATGGTCAGGGTTAGGTTTAGGGTACGGGTTTGTTTCAGGGTAGAGGTTACGTGTCGAAAAGAGGTTCGTGTTAGGGTACATGTTAGTTTGCGTGTTAGTGTACGGGTTAGGATTAGGGTACCGTTTAGTGTTAGGGTTAGGATTAGGGATAGGGTCAGGGAACGGGTGAATTGCAGTGCTCCTGTGCTCCGTACAAAACGATGGAAATTTCAAATGGAAGTATTAGAAACCTCTTATTTTACCCGAGCCTTATACACTGCTGTATGTTAATTACAGTTTGGCTCACACATGTGTTCATTGAAGTTACAATGTTCTGTATTTCTGTTACTGATCCTCCAGAGTGGGCCGCAACAAGGCTCCCCTTGCCCAGTGTCATTGGAGCCAACAGATCGAGACTGAGTTTGGTTCAGAAGCAAGGGAAACTTTATAGTTTGTTCAGAGAATGGAGAGATGAGAGCGTGCACTCCCACGCGGGCTGTGGGCTGGGCTGGGCTGGGCTGCTGTGTAGGGATCCCAGGAGCGTCAGCGGGAGGGAGGGGGCGGAGCTCTCGAGGGCCGGGTTGGCTGCAGCTGGGGCTGTATGTCCCAGCGTCTGCATGGGGCCCCGGGACGTGAAGTGTCGACCCAGCGATTCTGTACTAGGAAATCGGGTCTGAAGTGCCGGGTGAGGGACCGCTGCACGCTGAACCCTAGGAGAACGTGAAATTAGACAAAGCACAAAGGAAAAAAAGGTTAGACTTTATTTTATTGCCCAGAGTCTACTTTGATCTCCCACGAGTTTTTCATGGGCTTTGCCGATGACAAACCCCTCCTCTTCCTTTTGTCCCATTCCTCATTATTGGGGCGCTGTGGGTGCAGACACCTCTTCTGTCACTGCTTCGTGCTAAGTTGGGAGTCCTCATACTCAGGGGAAGGGGCAGAACTTCTCTCCAGCAGCCTCGTGGTGTGGTTGATGGTCCCCAGGCTTCCTGCCTCACTGCTCATTCACCTGAGCACCAGCATTGGAAGTCTTATAGATTTTAATAACCTTTAAGGGTCCAGGAAAGAGATGCACAGAGACACTAGGGGGGCCGTTTTTACCCCGCCCCACATTTGTTCGACCACCTTAGGCTGACGGTTTCTGCCAGCGTAGTTGCTCTGACCAGTAGTCTGTGCTTTCTTCAATTAGGGCCCTGAATTAACGTACAAACAGCACCAGATGTCAGAGCCCTGCCTGCTCAACAGCAAGACAGTCCAGGGCCGGTGGTGATCCAGGACCATGACGGCCACTGAGTCAACGGCCTTTTCAAGTAGCCGGGAGTCCTGCCGGTCTCATTGGCTGCTGTCACCGCGGTGTCTGTAGGCTTTTCTATGGTGACACCGTGATATACGGTTACCCCGCCAAGCTTATTAGCTCACCTCTGGGTGCAGTACGTCCTGCAAGCAGTAGACTCCTCCCTTGGGGCACACTCTTGTTGCTTTCTGAGAGAAACTCCAGGTCAAGTGATGGTCACACGAGTCGTCATGGGGACCCATTGCCCCCGGTTGTCTCTCTGGATGTTAGAGTTGGAGGGCCTCCTCACTCGAGGTCAGTGTGCCCAGGGAGCGACCCCTGCAACTTCAGGGCATGGTGGGTGGTTAGGAACACCACGTGGGGTCCTTTTCCCTTCGGAGCGAGCTGGCCTTGCGGGCTGCTGAATTCCACGTTTTTAGATACCCCCAGTACCCTAGCGGGATGGGGCGGCGGGCCAAGCCCTTGGTGACCATAGTTTATCCTACCTGAAGGGCATTCCTGTGTTGTTCCATTTCAAGTGGTCCCAGTTTTTGCACTAATACTCCAAGGGTGATTCACCTTCTATGGTGACGTAAAGGTCAAAGGGTTTAGCTAAATTAGGGAGTTCCAGGGCAAGGGTCTGAATTGACTGCTCTTTCCATTCTTGAAAGGCCGCTTCTGGATTCTATTCGAAAGGATCATCAATTTTTCCTTTCAGTGTTTCATATAGAGGCCCAGCTATTAGAGTGTATTTACGGATCCAGATGCAGCAAACCCCGGCTTCCCCAGGAACCCCTAGGCTGTCTTCTAGTTTTAGAAGGAGTAAGGCTGCAAATGGCTTCTTCCCTTTCCTGGGAGGGGTGCTCCAACCTTCTGTGAGAATGAAGCCCAGGCAGGTCACCTTAGTCTATGATATTTGAGCCTTTTACTTGGACGCCCTCTATCTTTTATTCCCTAGGGAGTTCAGAGTCCTCCTTAGTGGGGCAGGCGATCAGAATGTCATCTGCCTATTGAAGGAGGGCTCCCTTTTCCAGAGATAGAACTTTTAAGTGTTTAGCTAACGTTTCCCAAAAGATCGTGTGGGAATTTTTGAAGCCTTGGGGGAGGACGGCCCAGCCGTTTTGTTTTTGTTGTATGTTGAGGTCTGCCACTCAGAAGCCGAAATTGCTTGTGACGCTGGGACTAATGGAATACAGAAGAAGGCACCGTTGAAGTCTAATACAGAATATCATGTCCTGGTGGATGGTAGAATGAGCATCAGGGTGTAGGAATTAGGAACTACTGGATGTATATCCTCGGTGGCTTCACTGACTGTCCTGACATCCTTTACCAGGTCCCCAACAGCTCACAGGGCTCTCGTGGTCAGGCCAATAACAGGATATGGAGCTCCTCTTGGCAGGTCCCCTGCAGCCAACAGGGCTCTCATGGTCACCCCCTCCCAGGATATGGAGCTCACCTGGGCCGGTCGCCAGCCTCCCACAGGGCTCTCGTGGTCAGGCACCTCCCAGGATACAGAGCTCCCCTGGGCAGGTACCACGGCAGGGCTGGGCACACAGGATCCGTGCACATAGCCCTCGTTGCAGAGCACCCCCAGCTCAGCTGTCGTTCAGAGCTGACACAGAGCGCCTCAGAGCAGGACTTGAACTAAGAAATAGCAGCTCCGACAGGTCTGTGACCCTGAGCATCACTCTGTGCGGCCTCCCTCCGCCTGACCTTCCAGAGACTTCCACTGCAGCTGGGGCACCAGGCCTCCCTCTCCCCCCATCAACCTTCCTCTCCCTGACCCCTGGGTTCCTCTCGTTAGGAGAGGGTCTTCTTTAAGTTGCCTCCCACTCATGGGCCAGATAAAATGATTAGAAAACAAGCCAGAGCTGCAGCCCTTTGTCTCTCCTGTCTCTCAGGAGCACACACCTGTTCCTTGGACTTGGAAGGTTCATTTTCTGCAACTGTGAGCCCCTGAGGGGCGAGGATTGGCTGACCTGGGCAGCCTGACCGTGCGGGCCAGCCCTCCCCAGGTGTGCCTGGGTTGAGGTTAATATAAACACCGCTCCAGGCAGCAAGAGCCCCCGCAGCAGTGCCTGACGCCATGTTCTCTGCCCCGTCAGCAGTGTCGGGGCTGGGCTGGTGGGAGGGAGTGAGAGGCCACGGCTTTGTGGGTCGCCCAGTGTGAGTGGGGCTCTGCTGGACTTTCTGCAGGAGCTTCCAGGCTGCCACCTGCTAAAGAAGAGGATGTGTCACCCATACCTGCCACTGGAATTTCTCCCCGGGCAGAGGTGAGGAAGGAAGAAAGCAGTGGGGGCCGGGGCAGGAGCGGTATCTCAGGTAGGGAAATGGAAAGCTTCCAGAAGAGCGCCCAGGGCCAGGACAATCCTAGCTGGCCTGCAGGCACCAAGTCGGCCGGCGTGCTGTCGCCGGTGTGGCTCCATGGTCCTTCCTCTAGGCTTTCAAGTGCTTGTACATATTCAGGTGTTTTACCTGGGGAGGGTGGGAACAATTCAGCAGCAGCTGGCCTGGGGCTCAGCTCACGTTTACTCACAGACGCCTCGGCACGTTCCCCCAGCCTTGCAATGAGCACGCTCCTTGTGGGGGAGCTGCTGACTGCATGGGAGACAATTTCCCACCTCTGACCAACTTCAGAATTGTTTACCACTGGATCAAGTGCCCTGATAGGGTATTCCCGTGTATAACTGTTGGGTTCTTTTTTTTTCTTTTTTCTTTGCTTTTTTGGTTCAAGGTAGAATTTATTGCTCTGTTTTGTATTTATAGATATAAGCATGGAAATAATTCATTCATATAAATACACGTATGAGAAAGGAATAACATTTTTCAGTTTTTTAAAATTTTATTTTTTAAATTTTTAAATTTAATTTTATGTATATTTTTATACAGCAGGTCCTTATTGGTTACCTATTTTATACATATAAATGTATACATGTCAATCTCAATCTCCAAACACCTCTCACCCCACCCCCGATGGCTTTACCCTCTCGGTGTCCATACGTTTGTTCTCTACATCTGTGTCTCTATTTCTGCCCTGCAAACCAGTTCATCTGTACCATTTTTTCTAGGTTCCACATATATGCATTAATATACAAGATTTGTTTTTCACTTTCTGACTTACTTCACTCTGTAGTACAGTCTCTAGATCCGTCAACGTCTCTACAAATGACCCAATTTCATTGCTATTTATGGCTGAATAATATTCGATTTTATATATGAACCACATCTTTCTCCATTCGTCTGTCTCTGGGCATTTATGTTGCTTCCATTACCTGTCTATTGTAAATAGTGCTGCAAAGAATATTGTGGTGAATGTGTCCTTTTGATTTATGATTTTCTCTAGGTATATGTCCAGTAGTGGGATTGCTGGATCCTATGGTAATTCTATTTTAAGATTTTAAGGAACCTCCATACTGTTCTCCATAGTGGCTGTATCAATGTACATTACCACCAATAGTGGAAGAGGGTTCCTTTTCTCCACACCCTCTCCAGCATTTGTTGATTGTAGATTTCCTGACGATGTCCATTCTAACTGGTGTGAGGTGATATCTCATTGTAGTTTCGATTTGCATTTCTCTAACAATTAGTGATGTTGGCTTAGGGTAATTGTTAGGCTTAAGGATAGGGTTACGTTTAGGGAATGGGTGTGCTTTAGGGCACAGGTGAGGGTCCTACAGCGGTTTAGGTTTAGGGCAAGGGTACATGTTAGGGTACGGGTTAGAGTTAGTGTACGGGTTAGGATTAGGGTAGGGGTTAGTGTAAGCCTTCGGGTAAGCGTTTGGTTTAGGGTTAGGGTTAGGGAAAGGGTACGTTTTAGGGTACAGGTTAGGGTACGACAACGGTTTAGGGTTAGCGTACGTGTTAGGGTATGGCTTAGTGTCAGTGTATGGGTGAGGATTAGGGTATGGTTTAGGGTAAGGCTTCGGGCAAGTGTTAGGGTTAGGGTTTCGGTTAGGGTTAGGGAATGGGTACGGTTTAGGGTAGAGGTTAGGGTACGACAATGATGTAGGGTTAGCGTATGTGTTAGGTGTTACGGTTCGGGTTAATGTTACTGTACGGGTTAGGGTTAGAGTACGTGTTAGGTTAAGGCTTCGGGTAAGTGTTAGTGTTAGGATTACGGTTTGGGTTAGGGCACGGGTACGGTTTAGGGTACAGGTTAGTGTATGACAACGGTTTAGTGTTAGCGTACGCGTTAGGGTACGGGTTAGTGTACGTGTTAGGATTAGGGTACGGTTTAGGGTAAGGCTTCGCCTAAGGGTTAGGGTTAGGCTTAGGGAACGGGTACGGGTTAGGGTACAGGTTAGGTTATGACAACGGTTTTGGGTTAGCGTACGTATTAGCGCACGGGTTAGGGTTAGTGTACGGGTCAGGATTAGGGTACGGGTTAGGGTAAGGCTTTGGGTAAGGATTAGGGTTAGTGTTAGGGTTAGGCAAAGGGTACGGTTAGGGTACAGGTCCCGGTAGGACAAAGGTTTAGGTTTAGCGTACGTGGTAGTGTATGGGTTAGTGTTAGTGTACAGGTTAGGGTTACGTGACGGTTTAGGGTAAGGATACAGGTAAGAGTTAGGTTTAGGGTTAGGGTTAGGCGTAGGGAACAGGCATGGACTATGGTACAGGTTAGATTACGACAAGGGTTTAGGGTTAGCGTACGTGTTAGGGGACGGGTTACTGTTAGTGTACGGGTTAGCATTAGGGTACGGGTTAGGGTAAGGTTTCGGAT
The DNA here is from genome assembly GCF_059928025.1 of Delphinapterus leucas. Taxonomy (NCBI): domain Eukaryota; kingdom Metazoa; phylum Chordata; class Mammalia; order Artiodactyla; family Monodontidae; genus Delphinapterus; species Delphinapterus leucas. The sequence continues at coordinate 13,107,795 of NW_028322242.1, read as the reverse complement.
AAAGGTTAGGGTTAGGATTAGGGTTAGGGTAAGGGGATGGGTACAGGTCAGGGTACGACAATGGGTATGGGTTAGCGTTAGTGTTAGGATTAGGTTATGGGTTAGGGTAAGGGTTCGGGTAAGTGTTAGGTTTAGGGTTACGGTTGGGGTTAGGATTAGGGAACAGGTACGGTTTAGGGTACCGTTTAGGGTATGACAACGGTTTAGGGTTAGCGTATGTGGTAGGTGTCGGGCAGTGTTATTGTACGTGTTAGGATAAGGGTACGGGTTAGGGTAAGGCTTCGGGTAAGGGTTAGAGTTCGGGTTTGTTTTGGGCAATGGGTATGGTTTATGGTACACGTTAGGGTACGACAAATGTTTAGGGTTAGCATATGCGTTAGGGTATGGGTTAGTGTTAGTTGACGGGTTAGGATAAGGCTTCGGGTAAGGGTTAGGTTTAGGGAATGGGTACGGTTTAGGGTACGACAATGGTTTACGTTTAGCGTACGGGTTAGTGTTAGTGTATGGGTTAGGATTAAGGTATGGGTTAGGGTAAGGCTTCGGGTTAGGGAGCGGGCACGGTTTAGGGTACAGGTTAGGGTACGACAACGGTTTAGTGTTAGTATCCGTGTTAGTGTACGGGTTAGGATTAGTGTACGGGTTATATTAAGGCTTCGGGTAACGTTTAGGTTTAGGGTTTGGGTTAGCATTAGGGTTAGGGTGAGGGAAAGGGTACCTTTTAGGGTACAGGTTAGGGTACGACAGCGTGTTATTGTTAGCGTAGGTGTTAGTGTGTAACCAGTAGGGTGTAACCATTAGGGTGTAACCAGTAGTTAGTGTTAGTGTACGGGTTAGGAGTAGGGTACGGGTAAGGGTAAGGATTCAGGTAAATGTTAGGTTTAGGGTTACGGTTAGGGTTAGGGTTATGGAACGGTTGCGGTTTAGGGTACAGTTTAGGGTACGACAACAGTTTAGGGTTCGCCTATGTGTTAGGTGTCGGGGTAGTGTTAGTGTACGGGTTTGGATTAGCGTACTGGTTAGTTTAAGGCTTTGGATAAGGTTTAGGTTAGGGTTAGGGAACGGGTACGGTTCAGGGTTAGGGCTTCAGGGTTAGGGTTAGCGTTAGTGTTAGGGTTAGGGAACGGGTACATTTTAGGGTACACGTTAGGGTATGGCAACAGTTTAGTGTTAGCGTACGTGTTAGGGTAATAGTTAGTGTTTGTTAGTGTACGTGTTAGGATTAGGGTATGGGTTAGGGTAAGGCTTCGGGTAAGGGTTAGGGTTACGGTTAGGGTTTGGGAATGGGTACGGTTTACGGTACAGGATAGTGTACGAAAAAGTTCTAGGGTTACTGTATGTTTAAGTGTATGGGTTAGTTTTAGGGTACGGGTCAGGATTAGGGTACGGGTTAGTGTAAGGCTTCGGGTAAGGGTTAGGTTTAGGGATAGTGTTAGTGTTAGGGAGTGGGTACGGTTTAGGGTACAGGTTAGAGCATGACAACGGTTTAAGTTTACCCTACGTGTTGGGGTACGGGTTAGTGATAGTGTTCTGGTTAGGATTAGGGTAGGGGTTACTGTAAGGCTCTGGGTAAGGTTTAGGGTTAGGGTTAGGTTTCGGGAACTGGTACGGTCTAAAGTACAGGGCTTCGGGTAAGGGTTAGTGAACGGGTACATTTTCGGGTACAGGTTAGGGTACAACAATGATTTAGGGTTAGAATATGTGTTAGGGTACGGGTTAGTGTTAGTGTGCAGGTTAGAATTAGTGTATGTGTTAGGGTAAGGATTCAGGTAAGGTTTAGGGTTAGGGAACGTGTATGATTTAGGGTACAGGTTAGGGTACGAAAACGGTTTAGGGTTAGCGTACGTGTCAGGGTATGGGTTACTGTTAGTGTATAAGTTAGGATTAAGGTACGCGTTAAGGAAAGGCTTCGGGTAAGGTTTAGGGTTAGGGAATGGGTTCGATTTAGGGTACGACAACGCTTTAGGGCTGGCATACGTGTTAGTGTATGCTTTAGGAGTAGGGTGCGGGTTATAGTAAGGCTTCAGGTAAGGGTTAGGTTTAGGGTTTGGGTTAGGGTTAGGGGACTGGGACGGGGACGGTTTAGGGAACAGGTTAGGGTACGCCAACGGTTTAGAGTTAGGGTACGTGTTTGTGTATGGGATAGTGTTAGTGTACGGGTTAGGATTAGGTTACGGGTTAGGGTAAGGCTTCGGTTAAGGTTTAGGGTTCGAGTTAAGGTAAGTGTTAGGGAAATGGTACGTTTTAGGGTACAGGTTAACTGTACGAGAAAGGTTTATGGTTAGTGTACGTGTTAGGGTAAGGCTTAGGGTAGGGTTTAGGGTACATGTTAGGGTATGACAATGGGTTAGATTTAGGGTATGTGTTACGGTACCGGTTAGTGTTAGCGTATGAGTTAGATTAGGGTACTGTTTAGGGTAAGGCTTAGATTAAGGGTTTGGTTTATGGTCAGGGTTAGGTTTAGGGTACGGGTTTGTTTCAGGGTAGAGGTTACGTGTCGAAAAGAGGTTCGTGTTAGGGTACATGTTAGTTTGCGTGTTAGTGTACGGGTTAGGATTAGGGTACCGTTTAGTGTTAGGGTTAGGATTAGGGATAGGGTCAGGGAACGGGTGAATTGCAGTGCTCCTGTGCTCCGTACAAAACGATGGAAATTTCAAATGGAAGTATTAGAAACCTCTTATTTTACCCGAGCCTTATACACTGCTGTATGTTAATTACAGTTTGGCTCACACATGTGTTCATTGAAGTTACAATGTTCTGTATTTCTGTTACTGATCCTCCAGAGTGGGCCGCAACAAGGCTCCCCTTGCCCAGTGTCATTGGAGCCAACAGATCGAGACTGAGTTTGGTTCAGAAGCAAGGGAAACTTTATAGTTTGTTCAGAGAATGGAGAGATGAGAGCGTGCACTCCCACGCGGGCTGTGGGCTGGGCTGGGCTGGGCTGCTGTGTAGGGATCCCAGGAGCGTCAGCGGGAGGGAGGGGGCGGAGCTCTCGAGGGCCGGGTTGGCTGCAGCTGGGGCTGTATGTCCCAGCGTCTGCATGGGGCCCCGGGACGTGAAGTGTCGACCCAGCGATTCTGTACTAGGAAATCGGGTCTGAAGTGCCGGGTGAGGGACCGCTGCACGCTGAACCCTAGGAGAACGTGAAATTAGACAAAGCACAAAGGAAAAAAAGGTTAGACTTTATTTTATTGCCCAGAGTCTACTTTGATCTCCCACGAGTTTTTCATGGGCTTTGCCGATGACAAACCCCTCCTCTTCCTTTTGTCCCATTCCTCATTATTGGGGCGCTGTGGGTGCAGACACCTCTTCTGTCACTGCTTCGTGCTAAGTTGGGAGTCCTCATACTCAGGGGAAGGGGCAGAACTTCTCTCCAGCAGCCTCGTGGTGTGGTTGATGGTCCCCAGGCTTCCTGCCTCACTGCTCATTCACCTGAGCACCAGCATTGGAAGTCTTATAGATTTTAATAACCTTTAAGGGTCCAGGAAAGAGATGCACAGAGACACTAGGGGGGCCGTTTTTACCCCGCCCCACATTTGTTCGACCACCTTAGGCTGACGGTTTCTGCCAGCGTAGTTGCTCTGACCAGTAGTCTGTGCTTTCTTCAATTAGGCCCCTGAATTAACGTACAAACAGCACCAGATGTCAGAGCCCTGCCTGCTCAACAGCAAGACAGTCCAGGGCCGGTGGTGATCCAGGACCATGACGGCCACTGAGTCAACGGCCTTTTCAAGTAGCCGGGAGTCCTGCCGGTCTCATTGGCTGCTGTCACCGCGGTGTCTGTAGGCTTTTCTATGGTGACACCGTGATATACGGTTACCCCGCCAAGCTTATTAGCTCACCTCTGGGTGCAGTACGTCCTGCAAGCAGTAGACTCCTCCCTTGGGGCACACTCTTGTTGCTTTCTGAGAGAAACTCCAGGTCAAGTGATGGTCACACGAGTCGTCATGGGGACCCATTGCCCCCGGTTGTCTCTCTGGATGTTAGAGTTGGAGGGCCTCCTCACTCGAGGTCAGTGTGCCCAGGGAGCGACCCCTGCAACTTCAGGGCATGGTGGGTGGTTAGGAACACCACGTGGGGTCCTTTTCCCTTCGGAGTGAGCTGGCCTTGCGGGCTGCTGAATTCCACGTTTTTAGATACCCCCAGTACCCTAGCGGGATGGGGCGGCGGGCCAAGCCCTTGGTGACCATAGTTTATCCTACCTGAAGGGCATTCCTGTGTTGTTCCATTTCAAGTGGTCCCAGTTTTTGCACTAATACTCCAAGGGTGATTCACCTTCTATGGTGACGTAAAGGTCAAAGGGTTTAGCTAAATTAGGGAGTTCCAGGGCAAGGGTCTGAATTGACTGCTCTTTCCATTCTTGAAAGGCCGCTTCTGGATTCTATTCGAAAGGATCATCAATTTTTCCTTTCAGTGTTTCATATAGAGGCCCAGCTATTAGAGTGTATTTACGGATCCAGATGCAGCAAACCCCGGCTTCCCCAGGAACCCCTAGGCTGTCTTCTAGTTTTAGAAGGAGTAAGGCTGCAAATGGCTTCTTCCCTTTCCTGGGAGGGGTGCTCCAACCTTCTGTGAGAATGAAGCCCAGGCAGGTCACCTTAGTCTATGATATTTGAGCCTTTTACTTGGACGCCCTCTATCTTTTATTCCCTAGGGAGTTCAGAGTCCTCCTTAGTGGGGCAGGCGATCAGAATGTCATCTGCCTATTGAAGGAGGGCTCCCTTTTCCAGAGATAGAACTTTTAAGTGTTTAGCTAACGTTTCCCAAAAGATCGTGTGGGAATTTTTGAAGCCTTGGGGGAGGACGGCCCAGCCGTTTTGTTTTTGTTGTATGTTGAGGTCTGCCACTCAGAAGCCGAAATTGCTTGTGACGCTGGGACTAATGGAATACAGAAGAAGGCACCGTTGAAGTCTAATACAGAATATCATGTCCTGGTGGATGGTAGAATGAGCATCAGGGTGTAGGAATTAGGAACTACTGGATGTATATCCTCGGTGGCTTCACTGACTGTCCTGACATCCTTTACCAGGTCCCCAACAGCTCACAGGGCTCTCGTGGTCAGGCCAATAACAGGATATGGAGCTCCTCTTGGCAGGTCCCCTGCAGCCAACAGGGCTCTCATGGTCACCCCCTCCCAGGATATGGAGCTCACCTGGGCCGGTCGCCAGCCTCCCACAGGGCTCTCGTGGTCAGGCACCTCCCAGGATACAGAGCTCCCCTGGGCAGGTACCACGGCAGGGCTGGGCACACAGGATCCGTGCACATAGCCCTCGTTGCAGAGCACCCCCAGCTCAGCTGTCGTTCAGAGCTGACACAGAGCGCCTCAGAGCAGGACTTGAACTAAGAAATAGCAGCTCCGACAGGTCTGTGACCCTGAGCATCACTCTGTGCGGCCTCCCTCCGCCTGGCCTTCCAGAGACTTCCACTGCAGCTGGGGCACCAGGCCTCCCTCTCCCCCCATCAACCTTCCTCTCCCTGACCCCTGGGTTCCTCTCGTTAGGAGAGGGTCTTCTTTAAGTTGCCTCCCACTCATGGGCCAGATAAAATGATTAGAAAACAAGCCAGAGCTGCAGCCCTTTGTCTCTCCTGTCTCTCAGGAGCACACACCTGTTCCTTGGACTTGGAAGGTTCATTTTCTGCAACTGTGAGCCCCTGAGGGGCGAGGATTGGCTGACCTGGGCAGCCTGACCGTGCGGGCCAGCCCTCCCCAGGTGTGCCTGGGTTGAGGTTAATATAAACACCGCTCCAGGCAGCAAGAGCCCCCGCAGCAGTGCCTGACGCCATGTTCTCTGCCCCGTCAGCAGTGTCGGGGCTGGGCTGGTGGGAGGGAGTGAGAGGCCACGGCTTTGTGGGTCGCCCAGTGTGAGTGGGGCTCTGCTGGACTTTCTGCAGGAGCTTCCAGGCTGCCACCTGCTAAAGAAGAGGATGTGTCACCCATACCTGCCACTGGAATTTCTCCCCGGGCAGAGGTGAGGAAGGAAGAAAGCAGTGGGGGCCGGGGCAGGAGCGGTATCTCAGGTAGGGAAATGGAAAGCTTCCAGAAGAGCGCCCAGGGCCAGGACAATCCTAGCTGGCCTGCAGGCACCAAGTCGGCCGGCGTGCTGTCGCCGGTGTGGCTCCATGGTCCTTCCTCTAGGCTTTCAAGTGCTTGTACATATTCAGGTGTTTTACCTGGGGAGGGTGGGAACAATTCAGCAGCAGCTGGCCTGGGGCTCAGCTCACGTTTACTCACAGACGCCTCGGCACGTTCCCCCAGCCTTGCAATGAGCACGCTCCTTGTGGGGGAGCTGCTGACTGCATGGGAGACAATTTCCCACCTCTGACCAACTTCAGAATTGTTTACCACTGGATCAAGTGCCCTGATAGGGTATTCCCGTGTATAACTGTTGGGTTCTTTTTTTTTCTTTTTTCTTTGCTTTTTTGGTTCAAGGTAGAATTTATTGCTCTGTTTTGTATTTATAGATATAAGCATGGAAATAATTCATTCATATAAATACACGTATGAGAAAGGAATAACATTTTTCAGTTTTTTAAAATTTTATTTTTTAAATTTTTAAATTTAATTTTATGTATATTTTTATACAGCAGGTCCTTATTGGTTACCTATTTTATACATATAAATGTATACATGTCAATCTCAATCTCCAAACACCTCTCACCCCACCCCCGATGGCTTTACCCTCTCGGTGTCCATACGTTTGTTCTCTACATCTGTGTCTCTATTTCTGCCCTGCAAACCAGTTCATCTGTACCATTTTTTCTAGGTTCCACATATATGCATTAATATACAAGATTTGTTTTTCACTTTCTGACTTACTTCACTCTGTAGTACAGTCTCTAGATCCGTCAACGTCTCTACAAATGACCCAATTTCATTGCTATTTATGGCTGAATAATATTCGATTTTATATATGAACCACATCTTTCTCCATTCGTCTGTCTCTGGGCATTTATGTTGCTTCCATTACCTGTCTATTGTAAATAGTGCTGCAAAGAATATTGTGGTGAATGTGTCCTTTTGATTTATGATTTTCTCTAGGTATATGTCCAGTAGTGGGATTGCTGGATCCTATGGTAATTCTATTTTAAGATTTTAAGGAACCTCCATACTGTTCTCCATAGTGGCTGTATCAATGTACATTACCACCAATAGTGGAAGAGGGTTCCTTTTCTCCACACCCTCTCCAGCATTTGTTGATTGTAGATTTCCTGACGATGTCCATTCTAACTGGTGTGAGGTGATATCTCATTGTAGTTTCGATTTGCATTTCTCTAACAATTAGTGATGTTGGCTTAGGGTAATTGTTAGGCTTAAGGATAGGGTTACGTTTAGGGAATGGGTGTGCTTTAGGGCACAGGTGAGGGTCCTACAGCGGTTTAGGTTTAGGGCAAGGGTACATGTTAGGGTACGGGTTAGAGTTAGTGTACGGGTTAGGATTAGGGTAGGGGTTAGTGTAAGCCTTCGGGTAAGCGTTTGGTTTAGGGTTAGGGTTAGGGAAAGGGTACGTTTTAGGGTACAGGTTAGGGTACGACAACGGTTTAGGGTTAGCGTACGTGTTAGGGTATGGCTTAGTGTCAGTGTATGGGTGAGGATTAGGGTATGGTTTAGGGTAAGGCTTCGGGCAAGTGTTAGGGTTAGGGTTTCGGTTAGGGTTAGGGAATGGGTACGGTTTAGGGTAGAGGTTAGGGTACGACAATGATGTAGGGTTAGCGTATGTGTTAGGTGTTACGGTTCGGGTTAATGTTACTGTACGGGTTAGGGTTAGAGTACGTGTTAGGTTAAGGCTTCGGGTAAGTGTTAGTGTTAGGATTACGGTTTGGGTTAGGGCACGGGTACGGTTTAGGGTACAGGTTAGTGTATGACAACGGTTTAGTGTTAGCGTACGCGTTAGGGTACGGGTTAGTGTACGTGTTAGGATTAGGGTACGGTTTAGGGTAAGGCTTCGCCTAAGGGTTAGGGTTAGGCTTAGGGAACGGGTACGGGTTAGGGTACAGGTTAGGTTATGACAACGGTTTTGGGTTAGCGTACGTATTAGCGCACGGGTTAGGGTTAGTGTACGGGTCAGGATTAGGGTACGGGTTAGGGTAAGGCTTTGGGTAAGGATTAGGGTTAGTGTTAGGGTTAGGCAAAGGGTACGGTTAGGGTACAGGTCCCGGTAGGACAAAGGTTTAGGTTTAGCGTACGTGGTAGTGTATGGGTTAGTGTTAGTGTACAGGTTAGGGTTACGTGACGGTTTAGGGTAAGGATACAGGTAAGAGTTAGGTTTAGGGTTAGGGTTAGGCGTAGGGAACAGGCATGGACTATGGTACAGGTTAGATTACGACAAGGGTTTAGGGTTAGCGTACGTGTTAGGGGACGGGTTACTGTTAGTGTACGGGTTAGCATTAGGGTACGGGTTAGGGTAAGGTTTCGGATAAAGGTTAGGGTTAGGATTAGGGTTAGGGTAAGGGGATGGGTACAGGTCAGGGTACGACAATGGGTATGGGTTAGCGTTAGTGTTAGGATTAGGTTATGGGTTAGGGTAAGGGTTCGGGTAAGTGTTAGGTTTAGGGTTACGGTTGGGGTTAGGATTAGGGAACAGGTACGGTTTAGGGTACCGTTTAGGGTATGACAACGGTTTAGGGTTAGCGTATGTGGTAGGTGTCGGGCAGTGTTATTGTACGTGTTAGGATAAGGGTACGGGTTAGGGTAAGGCTTCGGGTAAGGGTTAGAGTTCGGGTTTGTTTTGGGCAATGGGTATGGTTTATGGTACACGTTAGGGTACGACAAATGTTTAGGGTTAGCATATGCGTTAGGGTATGGGTTAGTGTTTGTTAGTTGACGGGTTAGGATAAGGCTTCGGGTAAGGGTTAGGTTTAGGGAATGGGTACGGTTTAGGGTACGACAATGGTTTACGTTTAGCGTACGGGTTAGTGTTAGTGTATGGGTTAGGATTAAGGTATGGGTTAGGGTAAGGCTTCGGGTTAGGGAGCGGGCACGGTTTAGGGTACAGGTTAGGGTACGACAACGGTTTAGTGTTAGTATCCGTGTTAGTGTACGGGTTAGGATTAGTGTACGGGTTATATTAAGGCTTCGGGTAACGTTTAGGTTTAGGGTTTGGGTTAGCATTAGGGTTAGGGTGAGGGAAAGGGTACCTTTTAGGGTACAGGTTAGGGTACGACAGCGTGTTATTGTTAGCGTAGGTGTTAGTGTGTAACCAGTAGGGTGTAACCATTAGGGTGTAACCAGTAGTTAGTGTTAGTGTACGGGTTAGGAGTAGGGTACGGGTAAGGGTAAGGATTCAGGTAAATGTTAGGTTTAGGGTTACGGTTAGGGTTAGGGTTATGGAACGGTTGCGGTTTAGGGTACAGTTTAGGGTACGACAACAGTTTAGGGTTCGCCTATGTGTTAGGTGTCGGGGTAGTGTTAGTGTACGGGTTTGGATTAGCGTACTGGTTAGTTTAAGGCTTTGGATAAGGTTTAGGTTAGGGTTAGGGAACGGGTACGGTTCAGGGTTAGGGCTTCAGGGTTAGGGTTAGCGTTAGTGTTAGGGTTAGGGAACGGGTACATTTTAGGGTACACGTTAGGGTATGGCAACAGTTTAGTGTTAGCGTACGTGTTAGGGTAATAGTTAGTGTTTGTTAGTGTACGTGTTAGGATTAGGGTATGGGTTAGGGTAAGGCTTCGGGTAAGGGTTAGGGTTACGGTTAGGGTTTGGGAATGGGTACGGTTTACGGTACAGGATAGTGTACGAAAAAGTTCTAGGGTTACTGTATGTTTAAGTGTATGGGTTAGTTTTAGGGTACGGGTCAGGATTAGGGTACGGGTTAGTGTAAGGCTTCGGGTAAGGGTTAGGTTTAGGGATAGTGTTAGTGTTAGGGAGTGGGTACGGTTTAGGGTACAGGTTAGAGCATGACAACGGTTTAAGTTTACCCTACGTGTTGGGGTACGGGTTAGTGATAGTGTTCTGGTTAGGATTAGGGTAGGGGTTACTGTAAGGCTCTGGGTAAGGTTTAGGGTTAGGGTTAGGTTTCGGGAACTGGTACGGTCTAAAGTACAGGGCTTCGGGTAAGGGTTAGTGAACGGGTACATTTTCGGGTACAGGTTAGGGTACAACAATGATTTAGGGTTAGAATATGTGTTAGGGTACGGGTTAGTGTTAGTGTGCAGGTTAGAATTAGTGTATGTGTTAGGGTAAGGATTCAGGTAAGGTTTAGGGTTAGGGAACGTGTATGATTTAGGGTACAGGTTAGGGTACGAAAACGGTTTAGGGTTAGCGTACGTGTCAGGGTATGGGTTACTGTTAGTGTATAAGTTAGGATTAAGGTACGCGTTAAGGAAAGGCTTCGGGTAAGGTTTAGGGTTAGGGAATGGGTTCGATTTAGGGTACGACAACGCTTTAGGGCTGGCATACGTGTTAGTGTATGCTTTAGGAGTAGGGTGCGGGTTATAGTAAGGCTTCAGGTAAGGGTTAGGTTTAGGGTTTGGGTTAGGGTTAGGGGACTGGGACGGGGACGGTTTAGGGAACAGGTTAGGGTACGCCAACGGTTTAGAGTTAGGGTACGTGTTTGTGTATGGGATAGTGTTAGTGTACGGGTTAGGATTAGGTTACGGGTTAGGGTAAGGCTTCAGTTAAGGTTTAGGGTTCGAGTTAAGGTAAGTGTTAGGGAAATGGTACGTTTTAGGGTACAGGTTAACTGTACGAGAAAGGTTTATGGTTAGTGTACGTGTTAGGGTAAGGCTTAGGGTAGGGTTTAGGGTACATGTTAGGGTATGACAATGGGTTAGATTTAGGGTATGTGTTACGGTACCGGTTAGTGTTAGCGTATGAGTTAGATTAGGGTACTGTTTAGGGTAAGGCTTAGATTAAGGGTTTGGTTTATGGTCAGGGTTAGGTTTAGGGTACGGGTTTGTTTCAGGGTAGAGGTTACGTGTCGAAAAGAGGTTCGTGTTAGGGTACATGTTAGTTTGCGTGTTAGTGTACGGGTTAGGATTAGGGTACCGTTTAGTGTTAGGGTTAGGATTAGGGATAGGGTCAGGGAACGGGTGAATTGCAGTGCTCCTGTGCTCCGTACAAAACGATGGAAATTTCAAATGGAAGTATTAGAAACCTCTTATTTTACCCGAGCCTTATACACTGCTGTATGTTAATTACAGTTTGGCTCACACATGTGTTCATTGAAGTTACAATGTTCTGTATTTCTGTTACTGATCCTCCAGAGTGGGCCGCAACAAGGCTCCCCTTGCCCAGTGTCATTGGAGCCAACAGATCGAGACTGAGTTTGGTTCAGAAGCAAGGGAAACTTTATAGTTTGTTCAGAGAATGGAGAGATGAGAGCGTGCACTCCCACGCGGGCTGTGGGCTGGGCTGGGCTGGGCTGCTGTGTAGGGATCCCAGGAGCGTCAGCGGGAGGGAGGGGGCGGAGCTCTCGAGGGCCGGGTTGGCTGCAGCTGGGGCTGTATGTCCCAGCGTCTGCATGGGGCCCCGGGACGTGAAGTGTCGACCCAGCGATTCTGTACTAGGAAATCGGGTCTGAAGTGCCGGGTGAGGGACCGCTGCACGCTGAACCCTAGGAGAACGTGAAATTAGACAAAGCACAAAGGAAAAAAAGGTTAGACTTTATTTTATTGCCCAGAGTCTACTTTGATCTCCCACGAGTTTTTCATGGGCTTTGCCGATGACAAACCCCTCCTCTTCCTTTTGTCCCATTCCTCATTATTGGGGCGCTGTGGGTGCAGACACCTCTTCTGTCACTGCTTCGTGCTAAGTTGGGAGTCCTCATACTCAGGGGAAGGGGCAGAACTTCTCTCCAGCAGCCTCGTGGTGTGGTTGATGGTCCCCAGGCTTCCTGCCTCACTGCTCATTCACCTGAGCACCAGCATTGGAAGTCTTATAGATTTTAATAACCTTTAAGGGTCCAGGAAAGAGATGCACAGAGACACTAGGGGGGCCGTTTTTACCCCGCCCCACATTTGTTCGACCACCTTAGGCTGACGGTTTCTGCCAGCGTAGTTGCTCTGACCAGTAGTCTGTGCTTTCTTCAATTAGGCCCCTGAATTAACGTACAAACAGCACCAGATGTCAGAGCCCTGCCTGCTCAACAGCAAGACAGTCCAGGGCCGGTGGTGATCCAGGACCATGACGGCCACTGAGTCAACGGCCTTTTCAAGTAGCCGGGAGTCCTGCCGGTCTCATTGGCTGCTGTCACCGCGGTGTCTGTAGGCTTTTCTATGGTGACACCGTGATATACGGTTACCCCGCCAAGCTTATTAGCTCACCTCTGGGTGCAGTACGTCCTGCAAGCAGTAGACTCCTCCCTTGGGGCACACTCTTGTTGCTTTCTGAGAGAAACTCCAGGTCAAGTGATGGTCACACGAGTCGTCATGGGGACCCATTGCCCCCGGTTGTCTCTCTGGATGTTAGAGTTGGAGGGCCTCCTCACTCGAGGTCAGTGTGCCCAGGGAGCGACCCCTGCAACTTCAGGGCATGGTGGGTGGTTAGGAACACCACGTGGGGTCCTTTTCCCTTCGGAGTGAGCTGGCCTTGCGGGCTGCTGAATTCCACGTTTTTAGATACCCCCAGTACCCTAGCGGGATGGGGCGGCGGGCCAAGCCCTTGGTGACCATAGTTTATCCTACCTGAAGGGCATTCCTGTGTTGTTCCATTTCAAGTGGTCCCAGTTTTTGCACTAATACTCCAAGGGTGATTCACCTTCTATGGTGACGTAAAGGTCAAAGGGTTTAGCTAAATTAGGGAGTTCCAGGGCAAGGGTCTGAATTGACTGCTCTTTCCATTCTTGAAAGGCCGCTTCTGGATTCTATTCGAAAGGATCATCAATTTTTCCTTTCAGTGTTTCATATAGAGGCCCAGCTATTAGAGTGTATTTACGGATCCAGATGCAGCAAACCCCGGCTTCCCCAGGAACCCCTAGGCTGTCTTCTAGTTTTAGAAGGAGTAAGGCTGCAAATGGCTTCTTCCCTTTCCTGGGAGGGGTGCTCCAACCTTCTGTGAGAATGAAGCCCAGGCAGGTCACCTTAGTCTATGATATTTGAGCCTTTTACTTGGACGCCCTCTATCTTTTATTCCCTAGGGAGTTCAGAGTCCTCCTTAGTGGGGCAGGCGATCAGAATGTCATCTGCCTATTGAAGGAGGGCTCCCTTTTCCAGAGATAGAACTTTTAAGTGTTTAGCTAACGTTTCCCAAAAGATCGTGTGGGAATTTTTGAAGCCTTGGGGGAGGACGGCCCAGCCGTTTTGTTTTTGTTGTATGTTGAGGTCTGCCACTCAGAAGCCGAAATTGCTTGTGACGCTGGGACTAATGGAATACAGAAGAAGGCACCGTTGAAGTCTAATACAGAATATCATGTCCTGGTGGATGGTAGAATGAGCATCAGGGTGTAGGAATTAGGAACTACTGGATGTATATCCTCGGTGGCTTCACTGACTGTCCTGACATCCTTTACCAGGTCCCCAACAGCTCACAGGGCTCTCGTGGTCAGGCCAATAACAGGATATGGAGCTCCTCTTGGCAGGTCCCCTGCAGCCAACAGGGCTCTCATGGTCACCCCCTCCCAGGATATGGAGCTCACCTGGGCCGGTCGCCAGCCTCCCACAGGGCTCTCGTGGTCAGGCACCTCCCAGGATACAGAGCTCCCCTGGGCAGGTACCACGGCAGGGCTGGGCACACAGGATCCGTGCACATAGCCCTCGTTGCAGAGCACCCCCAGCTCAGCTGTCGTTCAGAGCTGACACAGAGCGCCTCAGAGCAGGACTTGAACTAAGAAATAGCAGCTCCGACAGGTCTGTGACCCTGAGCATCACTCTGTGCGGCCTCCCTCCGCCTGGCCTTCCAGAGACTTCCACTGCAGCTGGGGCACCAGGCCTCCCTCTCCCCCCATCAACCTTCCTCTCCCTGACCCCTGGGTTCCTCTCGTTAGGAGAGGGTCTTCTTTAAGTTGCCTCCCACTCATGGGCCAGATAAAATGATTAGAAAACAAGCCAGAGCTGCAGCCCTTTGTCTCTCCTGTCTCTCAGGAGCACACACCTGTTCCTTGGACTTGGAAGGTTCATTTTCTGCAACTGTGAGCCCCTGAGGGGCGAGGATTGGCTGACCTGGGCAGCCTGACCGTGCGGGCCAGCCCTCCCCAGGTGTGCCTGGGTTGAGGTTAATATAAACACCGCTCCAGGCAGCAAGAGCCCCCGCAGCAGTGCCTGACGCCATGTTCTCTGCCCCGTCAGCAGTGTCGGGGCTGGGCTGGTGGGAGGGAGTGAGAGGCCACGGCTTTGTGGGTCGCCCAGTGTGAGTGGGGCTCTGCTGGACTTTCTGCAGGAGCTTCCAGGCTGCCACCTGCTAAAGAAGAGGATGTGTCACCCATACCTGCCACTGGAATTTCTCCCCGGGCAGAGGTGAGGAAGGAAGAAAGCAGTGGGGGCCGGGGCAGGAGCGGTATCTCAGGTAGGGAAATGGAAAGCTTCCAGAAGAGCGCCCAGGGCCAGGACAATCCTAGCTGGCCTGCAGGCACCAAGTCGGCCGGCGTGCTGTCGCCGGTGTGGCTCCATGGTCCTTCCTCTAGGCTTTCAAGTGCTTGTACATATTCAGGTGTTTTACCTGGGGAGGGTGGGAACAATTCAGCAGCAGCTGGCCTGGGGCTCAGCTCACGTTTACTCACAGACGCCTCGGCACGTTCCCCCAGCCTTGCAATGAGCACGCTCCTTGTGGGGGAGCTGCTGACTGCATGGGAGACAATTTCCCACCTCTGACCAACTTCAGAATTGTTTACCACTGGATCAAGTGCCCTGATAGGGTATTCCCGTGTATAACTGTTGGGTTCTTTTTTTTTCTTTTTTCTTTGCTTTTTTGGTTCAAGGTAGAATTTATTGCTCTGTTTTGTATTTATAGATATAAGCATGGAAATAATTCATTCATATAAATACACGTATGAGAAAGGAATAACATTTTTCAGTTTTTTAAAATTTTATTTTTTAAATTTTTAAATTTAATTTTATGTATATTTTTATACAGCAGGTCCTTATTGGTTACCTATTTTATACATATAAATGTATACATGTCAATCTCAATCTCCAAACACCTCTCACCCCACCCCCGATGGCTTTACCCTCTCGGTGTCCATACGTTTGTTCTCTACATCTGTGTCTCTATTTCTGCCCTGCAAACCAGTTCATCTGTACCATTTTTTCTAGGTTCCACATATATGCATTAATATACAAGATTTGTTTTTCACTTTCTGACTTACTTCACTCTGTAGTACAGTCTCTAGATCCGTCAACGTCTCTACAAATGACCCAATTTCATTGCTATTTATGGCTGAATAATATTCGATTTTATATATGAACCACATCTTTCTCCATTCGTCTGTCTCTGGGCATTTATGTTGCTTCCATTACCTGTCTATTGTAAATAGTGCTGCAAAGAATATTGTGGTGAATGTGTCCTTTTGATTTATGATTTTCTCTAGGTATATGTCCAGTAGTGGGATTGCTGGATCCTATGGTAATTCTATTTTAAGATTTTAAGGAACCTCCATACTGTTCTCCATAGTGGCTGTATCAATGTACATTACCACCAATAGTGGAAGAGGGTTCCTTTTCTCCACACCCTCTCCAGCATTTGTTGATTGTAGATTTCCTGACGATGTCCATTCTAACTGGTGTGAGGTGATATCTCATTGTAGTTTCGATTTGCATTTCTCTAACAATTAGTGATGTTGGCTTAGGGTAATTGTTAGGCTTAAGGATAGGGTTACGTTTAGGGAATGGGTGTGCTTTAGGGCACAGGTGAGGGTCCTACAGCGGTTTAGGTTTAGGGCAAGGGTACATGTTAGGGTACGGGTTAGAGTTAGTGTACGGGTTAGGATTAGGGTAGGGGTTAGTGTAAGCCTTCGGGTAAGCGTTTGGTTTAGGGTTAGGGTTAGGGAAAGGGTACGTTTTAGGGTACAGGTTAGGGTACGACAACGGTTTAGGGTTAGCGTACGTGTTAGGGTATGGCTTAGTGTCAGTGTATGGGTGAGGATTAGGGTATGGTTTAGGGTAAGGCTTCGGGCAAGTGTTAGGGTTAGGGTTTCGGTTAGGGTTAGGGAATGGGTACGGTTTAGGGTAGAGGTTAGGGTACGACAATGATGTAGGGTTAGCGTATGTGTTAGGTGTTACGGTTCGGGTTAATGTTACTGTACGGGTTAGGGTTAGAGTACGTGTTAGGTTAAGGCTTCGGGTAAGTGTTAGTGTTAGGATTACGGTTTGGGTTAGGGCACGGGTACGGTTTAGGGTACAGGTTAGTGTATGACAACGGTTTAGTGTTAGCGTACGCGTTAGGGTACGGGTTAGTGTACGTGTTAGGATTAGGGTACGGTTTAGGGTAAGGCTTCGCCTAAGGGTTAGGGTTAGGCTTAGGGAACGGGTACGGGTTAGGGTACAGGTTAGGTTATGACAACGGTTTTGGGTTAGCGTACGTATTAGCGCACGGGTTAGGGTTAGTGTACGGGTCAGGATTAGGGTACGGGTTAGGGTAAGGCTTTGGGTAAGGATTAGGGTTAGTGTTAGGGTTAGGCAAAGGGTACGGTTAGGGTACAGGTCCCGGTAGGACAAAGGTTTAGGTTTAGCGTACGTGGTAGTGTATGGGTTAGTGTTAGTGTACAGGTTAGGGTTACGTGACGGTTTAGGGTAAGGATACAGGTAAGAGTTAGGTTTAGGGTTAGGGTTAGGCGTAGGGAACAGGCATGGACTATGGTACAGGTTAGATTACGACAAGGGTTTAGGGTTAGCGTACGTGTTAGGGGACGGGTTACTGTTAGTGTACGGGTTAGCATTAGGGTACGGGTTAGGGTAAGGTTTCGGATAAAGGTTAGGGTTAGGATTAGGGTTAGGGTAAGGGGATGGGTACAGGTCAGGGTACGACAATGGGTATGGGTTAGCGTTAGTGTTAGGATTAGGTTATGGGTTAGGGTAAGGGTTCGGGTAAGTGTTAGGTTTAGGGTTACGGTTGGGGTTAGGATTAGGGAACAGGTACGGTTTAGGGTACCGTTTAGGGTATGACAACGGTTTAGGGTTAGCGTATGTGGTAGGTGTCGGGCAGTGTTATTGTACGTGTTAGGATAAGGGTACGGGTTAGGGTAAGGCTTCGGGTAAGGGTTAGAGTTCGGGTTTGTTTTGGGCAATGGGTATGGTTTATGGTACACGTTAGGGTACGACAAATGTTTAGGGTTAGCATATGCGTTAGGGTATGGGTTAGTGTTTGTTAGTTGACGGGTTAGGATAAGGCTTCGGGTAAGGGTTAGGTTTAGGGAATGGGTACGGTTTAGGGTACGACAATGGTTTACGTTTAGCGTACGGGTTAGTGTTAGTGTATGGGTTAGGATTAAGGTATGGGTTAGGGTAAGGCTTCGGGTTAGGGAGCGGGCACGGTTTAGGGTACAGGTTAGGGTACGACAACGGTTTAGTGTTAGTATCCGTGTTAGTGTACGGGTTAGGATTAGTGTACGGGTTATATTAAGGCTTCGGGTAACGTTTAGGTTTAGGGTTTGGGTTAGCATTAGGGTTAGGGTGAGGGAAAGGGTACCTTTTAGGGTACAGGTTAGGGTACGACAGCGTGTTATTGTTAGCGTAGGTGTTAGTGTGTAACCAGTAGGGTGTAACCATTAGGGTGTAACCAGTAGTTAGTGTTAGTGTACGGGTTAGGAGTAGGGTACGGGTAAGGGTAAGGATTCAGGTAAATGTTAGGTTTAGGGTTACGGTTAGGGTTAGGGTTATGGAACGGTTGCGGTTTAGGGTACAGTTTAGGGTACGACAACAGTTTAGGGTTCGCCTATGTGTTAGGTGTCGGGGTAGTGTTAGTGTACGGGTTTGGATTAGCGTACTGGTTAGTTTAAGGCTTTGGATAAGGTTTAGGTTAGGGTTAGGGAACGGGTACGGTTCAGGGTTAGGGCTTCAGGGTTAGGGTTAGCGTTAGTGTTAGGGTTAGGGAACGGGTACATTTTAGGGTACACGTTAGGGTATGGCAACAGTTTAGTGTTAGCGTACGTGTTAGGGTAATAGTTAGTGTTTGTTAGTGTACGTGTTAGGATTAGGGTATGGGTTAGGGTAAGGCTTCGGGTAAGGGTTAGGGTTACGGTTAGGGTTTGGGAATGGGTACGGTTTACGGTACAGGATAGTGTACGAAAAAGTTCTAGGGTTACTGTATGTTTAAGTGTATGGGTTAGTTTTAGGGTACGGGTCAGGATTAGGGTACGGGTTAGTGTAAGGCTTCGGGTAAGGGTTAGGTTTAGGGATAGTGTTAGTGTTAGGGAGTGGGTACGGTTTAGGGTACAGGTTAGAGCATGACAACGGTTTAAGTTTACCCTACGTGTTGGGGTACGGGTTAGTGATAGTGTTCTGGTTAGGATTAGGGTAGGGGTTACTGTAAGGCTCTGGGTAAGGTTTAGGGTTAGGGTTAGGTTTCGGGAACTGGTACGGTCTAAAGTACAGGGCTTCGGGTAAGGGTTAGTGAACGGGTACATTTTCGGGTACAGGTTAGGGTACAACAATGATTTAGGGTTAGAATATGTGTTAGGGTACGGGTTAGTGTTAGTGTGCAGGTTAGAATTAGTGTATGTGTTAGGGTAAGGATTCAGGTAAGGTTTAGGGTTAGGGAACGTGTATGATTTAGGGTACAGGTTAGGGTACGAAAACGGTTTAGGGTTAGCGTACGTGTCAGGGTATGGGTTACTGTTAGTGTATAAGTTAGGATTAAGGTACGCGTTAAGGAAAGGCTTCGGGTAAGGTTTAGGGTTAGGGAATGGGTTCGATTTAGGGTACGACAACGCTTTAGGGCTGGCATACGTGTTAGTGTATGCTTTAGGAGTAGGGTGCGGGTTATAGTAAGGCTTCAGGTAAGGGTTAGGTTTAGGGTTTGGGTTAGGGTTAGGGGACTGGGACGGGGACGGTTTAGGGAACAGGTTAGGGTACGCCAACGGTTTAGAGTTAGGGTACGTGTTTGTGTATGGGATAGTGTTAGTGTACGGGTTAGGATTAGGTTACGGGTTAGGGTAAGGCTTCGGTTAAGGTTTAGGGTTCGAGTTAAGGTAAGTGTTAGGGAAATGGTACGTTTTAGGGTACAGGTTAACTGTACGAGAAAGGTTTATGGTTAGTGTACGTGTTAGGGTAAGGCTTAGGGTAGGGTTTAGGGTACATGTTAGGGTATGACAATGGGTTAGATTTAGGGTATGTGTTACGGTACCGGTTAGTGTTAGCGTATGAGTTAGATTAGGGTACTGTTTAGGGTAAGGCTTAGATTAAGGGTTTGGTTTATGGTCAGGGTTAGGTTTAGGGTACGGGTTTGTTTCAGGGTAGAGGTTACGTGTCGAAAAGAGGTTCGTGTTAGGGTACATGTTAGTTTGCGTGTTAGTGTACGGGTTAGGATTAGGGTACCGTTTAGTGTTAGGGTTAGGATTAGGGATAGGGTCAGGGAACGGGTGAATTGCAGTGCTCCTGTGCTCCGTACAAAACGATGGAAATTTCAAATGGAAGTATTAGAAACCTCTTATTTTACCCGAGCCTTATACACTGCTGTATGTTAATTACAGTTTGGCTCACACATGTGTTCATTGAAGTTACAATGTTCTGTATTTCTGTTACTGATCCTCCAGAGTGGGCCGCAACAAGGCTCCCCTTGCCCAGTGTCATTGGAGCCAACAGATCGAGACTGAGTTTGGTTCAGAAGCAAGGGAAACTTTATAGTTTGTTCAGAGAATGGAGAGATGAGAGCGTGCACTCCCACGCGGGCTGTGGGCTGGGCTGGGCTGGGCTGCTGTGTAGGGATCCCAGGAGCGTCAGCGGGAGGGAGGGGGCGGAGCTCTCGAGGGCCGGGTTGGCTGCAGCTGGGGCTGTATGTCCCAGCGTCTGCATGGGGCCCCGGGACGTGAAGTGTCGACCCAGCGATTCTGTACTAGGAAATCGGGTCTGAAGTGCCGGGTGAGGGACCGCTGCACGCTGAACCCTAGGAGAACGTGAAATTAGACAAAGCACAAAGGAAAAAAAGGTTAGACTTTATTTTATTGCCCAGAGTCTACTTTGATCTCCCACGAGTTTTTCATGGGCTTTGCCGATGACAAACCCCTCCTCTTCCTTTTGTCCCATTCCTCATTATTGGGGCGCTGTGGGTGCAGACACCTCTTCTGTCACTGCTTCGTGCTAAGTTGGGAGTCCTCATACTCAGGGGAAGGGGCAGAACTTCTCTCCAGCAGCCTCGTGGTGTGGTTGATGGTCCCCAGGCTTCCTGCCTCACTGCTCATTCACCTGAGCACCAGCATTGGAAGTCTTATAGATTTTAATAACCTTTAAGGGTCCAGGAAAGAGATGCACAGAGACACTAGGGGGGCCGTTTTTACCCCGCCCCACATTTGTTCGACCACCTTAGGCTGACGGTTTCTGCCAGCGTAGTTGCTCTGACCAGTAGTCTGTGCTTTCTTCAATTAGGCCCCTGAATTAACGTACAAACAGCACCAGATGTCAGAGCCCTGCCTGCTCAACAGCAAGACAGTCCAGGGCCGGTGGTGATCCAGGACCATGACGGCCACTGAGTCAACGGCCTTTTCAAGTAGCCGGGAGTCCTGCCGGTCTCATTGGCTGCTGTCACCGCGGTGTCTGTAGGCTTTTCTATGGTGACACCGTGATATACGGTTACCCCGCCAAGCTTATTAGCTCACCTCTGGGTGCAGTACGTCCTGCAAGCAGTAGACTCCTCCCTTGGGGCACACTCTTGTTGCTTTCTGAGAGAAACTCCAGGTCAAGTGATGGTCACACGAGTCGTCATGGGGACCCATTGCCCCCGGTTGTCTCTCTGGATGTTAGAGTTGGAGGGCCTCCTCACTCGAGGTCAGTGTGCCCAGGGAGCGACCCCTGCAACTTCAGGGCATGGTGGGTGGTTAGGAACACCACGTGGGGTCCTTTTCCCTTCGGAGTGAGCTGGCCTTGCGGGCTGCTGAATTCCACGTTTTTAGATACCCCCAGTACCCTAGCGGGATGGGGCGGCGGGCCAAGCCCTTGGTGACCATAGTTTATCCTACCTGAAGGGCATTCCTGTGTTGTTCCATTTCAAGTGGTCCCAGTTTTTGCACTAATACTCCAAGGGTGATTCACCTTCTATGGTGACGTAAAGGTCAAAGGGTTTAGCTAAATTAGGGAGTTCCAGGGCAAGGGTCTGAATTGACTGCTCTTTCCATTCTTGAAAGGCCGCTTCTGGATTCTATTCGAAAGGATCATCAATTTTTCCTTTCAGTGTTTCATATAGAGGCCCAGCTATTAGAGTGTATTTACGGATCCAGATGCAGCAAACCCCGGCTTCCCCAGGAACCCCTAGGCTGTCTTCTAGTTTTAGAAGGAGTAAGGCTGCAAATGGCTTCTTCCCTTTCCTGGGAGGGGTGCTCCAACCTTCTGTGAGAATGAAGCCCAGGCAGGTCACCTTAGTCTATGATATTTGAGCCTTTTACTTGGACGCCCTCTATCTTTTATTCCCTAGGGAGTTCAGAGTCCTCCTTAGTGGGGCAGGCGATCAGAATGTCATCTGCCTATTGAAGGAGGGCTCCCTTTTCCAGAGATAGAACTTTTAAGTGTTTAGCTAACGTTTCCCAAAAGATCGTGTGGGAATTTTTGAAGCCTTGGGGGAGGACGGCCCAGCCGTTTTGTTTTTGTTGTATGTTGAGGTCTGCCACTCAGAAGCCGAAATTGCTTGTGACGCTGGGACTAATGGAATACAGAAGAAGGCACCGTTGAAGTCTAATACAGAATATCATGTCCTGGTGGATGGTAGAATGAGCATCAGGGTGTAGGAATTAGGAACTACTGGATGTATATCCTCGGTGGCTTCACTGACTGTCCTGACATCCTTTACCAGGTCCCCAACAGCTCACAGGGCTCTCGTGGTCAGGCCAATAACAGGATATGGAGCTCCTCTTGGCAGGTCCCCTGCAGCCAACAGGGCTCTCATGGTCACCCCCTCCCAGGATATGGAGCTCACCTGGGCCGGTCGCCAGCCTCCCACAGGGCTCTCGTGGTCAGGCACCTCCCAGGATACAGAGCTCCCCTGGGCAGGTACCACGGCAGGGCTGGGCACACAGGATCCGTGCACATAGCCCTCGTTGCAGAGCACCCCCAGCTCAGCTGTCGTTCAGAGCTGACACAGAGCGCCTCAGAGCAGGACTTGAACTAAGAAATAGCAGCTCCGACAGGTCTGTGACCCTGAGCATCACTCTGTGCGGCCTCCCTCCGCCTGGCCTTCCAGAGACTTCCACTGCAGCTGGGGCACCAGGCCTCCCTCTCCCCCCATCAACCTTCCTCTCCCTGACCCCTGGGTTCCTCTCGTTAGGAGAGGGTCTTCTTTAAGTTGCCTCCCACTCATGGGCCAGATAAAATGATTAGAAAACAAGCCAGAGCTGCAGCCCTTTGTCTCTCCTGTCTCTCAGGAGCACACACCTGTTCCTTGGACTTGGAAGGTTCATTTTCTGCAACTGTGAGCCCCTGAGGGGCGAGGATTGGCTGACCTGGGCAGCCTGACCGTGCGGGCCAGCCCTCCCCAGGTGTGCCTGGGTTGAGGTTAATATAAACACCGCTCCAGGCAGCAAGAGCCCCCGCAGCAGTGCCTGACGCCATGTTCTCTGCCCCGTCAGCAGTGTCGGGGCTGGGCTGGTGGGAGGGAGTGAGAGGCCACGGCTTTGTGGGTCGCCCAGTGTGAGTGGGGCTCTGCTGGACTTTCTGCAGGAGCTTCCAGGCTGCCACCTGCTAAAGAAGAGGATGTGTCACCCATACCTGCCACTGGAATTTCTCCCCGGGCAGAGGTGAGGAAGGAAGAAAGCAGTGGGGGCCGGGGCAGGAGCGGTATCTCAGGTAGGGAAATGGAAAGCTTCCAGAAGAGCGCCCAGGGCCAGGACAATCCTAGCTGGCCTGCAGGCACCAAGTCGGCCGGCGTGCTGTCGCCGGTGTGGCTCCATGGTCCTTCCTCTAGGCTTTCAAGTGCTTGTACATATTCAGGTGTTTTACCTGGGGAGGGTGGGAACAATTCAGCAGCAGCTGGCCTGGGGCTCAGCTCACGTTTACTCACAGACGCCTCGGCACGTTCCCCCAGCCTTGCAATGAGCACGCTCCTTGTGGGGGAGCTGCTGACTGCATGGGAGACAATTTCCCACCTCTGACCAACTTCAGAATTGTTTACCACTGGATCAAGTGCCCTGATAGGGTATTCCCGTGTATAACTGTTGGGTTCTTTTTTTTTCTTTTTTCTTTGCTTTTTTGGTTCAAGGTAGAATTTATTGCTCTGTTTTGTATTTATAGATATAAGCATGGAAATAATTCATTCATATAAATACACGTATGAGAAAGGAATAACATTTTTCAGTTTTTTAAAATTTTATTTTTTAAATTTTTAAATTTAATTTTATGTATATTTTTATACAGCAGGTCCTTATTGGTTACCTATTTTATACATATAAATGTATACATGTCAATCTCAATCTCCAAACACCTCTCACCCCACCCCCGATGGCTTTACCCTCTCGGTGTCCATACGTTTGTTCTCTACATCTGTGTCTCTATTTCTGCCCTGCAAACCAGTTCATCTGTACCATTTTTTCTAGGTTCCACATATATGCATTAATATACAAGATTTGTTTTTCACTTTCTGACTTACTTCACTCTGTAGTACAGTCTCTAGATCCGTCAACGTCTCTACAAATGACCCAATTTCATTGCTATTTATGGCTGAATAATATTCGATTTTATATATGAACCACATCTTTCTCCATTCGTCTGTCTCTGGGCATTTATGTTGCTTCCATTACCTGTCTATTGTAAATAGTGCTGCAAAGAATATTGTGGTGAATGTGTCCTTTTGATTTATGATTTTCTCTAGGTATATGTCCAGTAGTGGGATTGCTGGATCCTATGGTAATTCTATTTTAAGATTTTAAGGAACCTCCATACTGTTCTCCATAGTGGCTGTATCAATGTACATTACCACCAATAGTGGAAGAGGGTTCCTTTTCTCCACACCCTCTCCAGCATTTGTTGATTGTAGATTTCCTGACGATGTCCATTCTAACTGGTGTGAGGTGATATCTCATTGTAGTTTCGATTTGCATTTCTCTAACAATTAGTGATGTTGGCTTAGGGTAATTGTTAGGCTTAAGGATAGGGTTACGTTTAGGGAATGGGTGTGCTTTAGGGCACAGGTGAGGGTCCTACAGCGGTTTAGGTTTAGGGCAAGGGTACATGTTAGGGTACGGGTTAGAGTTAGTGTACGGGTTAGGATTAGGGTAGGGGTTAGTGTAAGCCTTCGGGTAAGCGTTTGGTTTAGGGTTAGGGTTAGGGAAAGGGTACGTTTTAGGGTACAGGTTAGGGTACGACAACGGTTTAGGGTTAGCGTACGTGTTAGGGTATGGCTTAGTGTCAGTGTATGGGTGAGGATTAGGGTATGGTTTAGGGTAAGGCTTCGGGCAAGTGTTAGGGTTAGGGTTTCGGTTAGGGTTAGGGAATGGGTACGGTTTAGGGTAGAGGTTAGGGTACGACAATGATGTAGGGTTAGCGTATGTGTTAGGTGTTACGGTTCGGGTTAATGTTACTGTACGGGTTAGGGTTAGAGTACGTGTTAGGTTAAGGCTTCGGGTAAGTGTTAGTGTTAGGATTACGGTTTGGGTTAGGGCACGGGTACGGTTTAGGGTACAGGTTAGTGTATGACAACGGTTTAGTGTTAGCGTACGCGTTAGGGTACGGGTTAGTGTACGTGTTAGGATTAGGGTACGGTTTAGGGTAAGGCTTCGCCTAAGGGTTAGGGTTAGGCTTAGGGAACGGGTACGGGTTAGGGTACAGGTTAGGTTATGACAACGGTTTTGGGTTAGCGTACGTATTAGCGCACGGGTTAGGGTTAGTGTACGGGTCAGGATTAGGGTACGGGTTAGGGTAAGGCTTTGGGTAAGGATTAGGGTTAGTGTTAGGGTTAGGCAAAGGGTACGGTTAGGGTACAGGTCCCGGTAGGACAAAGGTTTAGGTTTAGCGTACGTGGTAGTGTATGGGTTAGTGTTAGTGTACAGGTTAGGGTTACGTGACGGTTTAGGGTAAGGATACAGGTAAGAGTTAGGTTTAGGGTTAGGGTTAGGCGTAGGGAACAGGCATGGACTATGGTACAGGTTAGATTACGACAAGGGTTTAGGGTTAGCGTACGTGTTAGGGGACGGGTTACTGTTAGTGTACGGGTTAGCATTAGGGTACGGGTTAGGGTAAGGTTTCGGATAAAGGTTAGGGTTAGGATTAGGGTTAGGGTAAGGGGATGGGTACAGGTCAGGGTACGACAATGGGTATGGGTTAGCGTTAGTGTTAGGATTAGGTTATGGGTTAGGGTAAGGGTTCGGGTAAGTGTTAGGTTTAGGGTTACGGTTGGGGTTAGGATTAGGGAACAGGTACGGTTTAGGGTACCGTTTAGGGTATGACAACGGTTTAGGGTTAGCGTATGTGGTAGGTGTCGGGCAGTGTTATTGTACGTGTTAGGATAAGGGTACGGGTTAGGGTAAGGCTTCGGGTAAGGGTTAGAGTTCGGGTTTGTTTTGGGCAATGGGTATGGTTTATGGTACACGTTAGGGTACGACAAATGTTTAGGGTTAGCATATGCGTTAGGGTATGGGTTAGTGTTTGTTAGTTGACGGGTTAGGATAAGGCTTCGGGTAAGGGTTAGGTTTAGGGAATGGGTACGGTTTAGGGTACGACAATGGTTTACGTTTAGCGTACGGGTTAGTGTTAGTGTATGGGTTAGGATTAAGGTATGGGTTAGGGTAAGGCTTCGGGTTAGGGAGCGGGCACGGTTTAGGGTACAGGTTAGGGTACGACAACGGTTTAGTGTTAGTATCCGTGTTAGTGTACGGGTTAGGATTAGTGTACGGGTTATATTAAGGCTTCGGGTAACGTTTAGGTTTAGGGTTTGGGTTAGCATTAGGGTTAGGGTGAGGGAAAGGGTACCTTTTAGGGTACAGGTTAGGGTACGACAGCGTGTTATTGTTAGCGTAGGTGTTAGTGTGTAACCAGTAGGGTGTAACCATTAGGGTGTAACCAGTAGTTAGTGTTAGTGTACGGGTTAGGAGTAGGGTACGGGTAAGGGTAAGGATTCAGGTAAATGTTAGGTTTAGGGTTACGGTTAGGGTTAGGGTTATGGAACGGTTGCGGTTTAGGGTACAGTTTAGGGTACGACAACAGTTTAGGGTTCGCCTATGTGTTAGGTGTCGGGGTAGTGTTAGTGTACGGGTTTGGATTAGCGTACTGGTTAGTTTAAGGCTTTGGATAAGGTTTAGGTTAGGGTTAGGGAACGGGTACGGTTCAGGGTTAGGGCTTCAGGGTTAGGGTTAGCGTTAGTGTTAGGGTTAGGGAACGGGTACATTTTAGGGTACACGTTAGGGTATGGCAACAGTTTAGTGTTAGCGTACGTGTTAGGGTAATAGTTAGTGTTTGTTAGTGTACGTGTTAGGATTAGGGTATGGGTTAGGGTAAGGCTTCGGGTAAGGGTTAGGGTTACGGTTAGGGTTTGGGAATGGGTACGGTTTACGGTACAGGATAGTGTACGAAAAAGTTCTAGGGTTACTGTATGTTTAAGTGTATGGGTTAGTTTTAGGGTACGGGTCAGGATTAGGGTACGGGTTAGTGTAAGGCTTCGGGTAAGGGTTAGGTTTAGGGATAGTGTTAGTGTTAGGGAGTGGGTACGGTTTAGGGTACAGGTTAGAGCATGACAACGGTTTAAGTTTACCCTACGTGTTGGGGTACGGGTTAGTGATAGTGTTCTGGTTAGGATTAGGGTAGGGGTTACTGTAAGGCTCTGGGTAAGGTTTAGGGTTAGGGTTAGGTTTCGGGAACTGGTACGGTCTAAAGTACAGGGCTTCGGGTAAGGGTTAGTGAACGGGTACATTTTCGGGTACAGGTTAGGGTACAACAATGATTTAGGGTTAGAATATGTGTTAGGGTACGGGTTAGTGTTAGTGTGCAGGTTAGAATTAGTGTATGTGTTAGGGTAAGGATTCAGGTAAGGTTTAGGGTTAGGGAACGTGTATGATTTAGGGTACAGGTTAGGGTACGAAAACGGTTTAGGGTTAGCGTACGTGTCAGGGTATGGGTTACTGTTAGTGTATAAGTTAGGATTAAGGTACGCGTTAAGGAAAGGCTTCGGGTAAGGTTTAGGGTTAGGGAATGGGTTCGATTTAGGGTACGACAACGCTTTAGGGCTGGCATACGTGTTAGTGTATGCTTTAGGAGTAGGGTGCGGGTTATAGTAAGGCTTCAGGTAAGGGTTAGGTTTAGGGTTTGGGTTAGGGTTAGGGGACTGGGACGGGGACGGTTTAGGGAACAGGTTAGGGTACGCCAACGGTTTAGAGTTAGGGTACGTGTTTGTGTATGGGATAGTGTTAGTGTACGGGTTAGGATTAGGTTACGGGTTAGGGTAAGGCTTCGGTTAAGGTTTAGGGTTCGAGTTAAGGTAAGTGTTAGGGAAATGGTACGTTTTAGGGTACAGGTTAACTGTACGAGAAAGGTTTATGGTTAGTGTACGTGTTAGGGTAAGGCTTAGGGTAGGGTTTAGGGTACATGTTAGGGTATGACAATGGGTTAGATTTAGGGTATGTGTTACGGTACCGGTTAGTGTTAGCGTATGAGTTAGATTAGGGTACTGTTTAGGGTAAGGCTTAGATTAAGGGTTTGGTTTATGGTCAGGGTTAGGTTTAGGGTACGGGTTTGTTTCAGGGTAGAGGTTACGTGTCGAAAAGAGGTTCGTGTTAGGGTACATGTTAGTTTGCGTGTTAGTGTACGGGTTAGGATTAGGGTACCGTTTAGTGTTAGGGTTAGGATTAGGGATAGGGTCAGGGAACGGGTGAATTGCAGTGCTCCTGTGCTCCGTACAAAACGATGGAAATTTCAAATGGAAGTATTAGAAACCTCTTATTTTACCCGAGCCTTATACACTGCTGTATGTTAATTACAGTTTGGCTCACACATGTGTTCATTGAAGTTACAATGTTCTGTATTTCTGTTACTGATCCTCCAGAGTGGGCCGCAACAAGGCTCCCCTTGCCCAGTGTCATTGGAGCCAACAGATCGAGACTGAGTTTGGTTCAGAAGCAAGGGAAACTTTATAGTTTGTTCAGAGAATGGAGAGATGAGAGCGTGCACTCCCACGCGGGCTGTGGGCTGGGCTGGGCTGGGCTGCTGTGTAGGGATCCCAGGAGCGTCAGCGGGAGGGAGGGGGCGGAGCTCTCGAGGGCCGGGTTGGCTGCAGCTGGGGCTGTATGTCCCAGCGTCTGCATGGGGCCCCGGGACGTGAAGTGTCGACCCAGCGATTCTGTACTAGGAAATCGGGTCTGAAGTGCCGGGTGAGGGACCGCTGCACGCTGAACCCTAGGAGAACGTGAAATTAGACAAAGCACAAAGGAAAAAAAGGTTAGACTTTATTTTATTGCCCAGAGTCTACTTTGATCTCCCACGAGTTTTTCATGGGCTTTGCCGATGACAAACCCCTCCTCTTCCTTTTGTCCCATTCCTCATTATTGGGGCGCTGTGGGTGCAGACACCTCTTCTGTCACTGCTTCGTGCTAAGTTGGGAGTCCTCATACTCAGGGGAAGGGGCAGAACTTCTCTCCAGCAGCCTCGTGGTGTGGTTGATGGTCCCCAGGCTTCCTGCCTCACTGCTCATTCACCTGAGCACCAGCATTGGAAGTCTTATAGATTTTAATAACCTTTAAGGGTCCAGGAAAGAGATGCACAGAGACACTAGGGGGGCCGTTTTTACCCCGCCCCACATTTGTTCGACCACCTTAGGCTGACGGTTTCTGCCAGCGTAGTTGCTCTGACCAGTAGTCTGTGCTTTCTTCAATTAGGGCCCTGAATTAACGTACAAACAGCACCAGATGTCAGAGCCCTGCCTGCTCAACAGCAAGACAGTCCAGGGCCGGTGGTGATCCAGGACCATGACGGCCACTGAGTCAACGGCCTTTTCAAGTAGCCGGGAGTCCTGCCGGTCTCATTGGCTGCTGTCACCGCGGTGTCTGTAGGCTTTTCTATGGTGACACCGTGATATACGGTTACCCCGCCAAGCTTATTAGCTCACCTCTGGGTGCAGTACGTCCTGCAAGCAGTAGACTCCTCCCTTGGGGCACACTCTTGTTGCTTTCTGAGAGAAACTCCAGGTCAAGTGATGGTCACACGAGTCGTCATGGGGACCCATTGCCCCCGGTTGTCTCTCTGGATGTTAGAGTTGGAGGGCCTCCTCACTCGAGGTCAGTGTGCCCAGGGAGCGACCCCTGCAACTTCAGGGCATGGTGGGTGGTTAGGAACACCACGTGGGGTCCTTTTCCCTTCGGAGTGAGCTGGCCTTGCGGGCTGCTGAATTCCACGTTTTTAGATACCCCCAGTACCCTAGCGGGATGGGGCGGCGGGCCAAGCCCTTGGTGACCATAGTTTATCCTACCTGAAGGGCATTCCTGTGTTGTTCCATTTCAAGTGGTCCCAGTTTTTGCACTAATACTCCAAGGGTGATTCACCTTCTATGGTGACGTAAAGGTCAAAGGGTTTAGCTAAATTAGGGAGTTCCAGGGCAAGGGTCTGAATTGACTGCTCTTTCCATTCTTGAAAGGCCGCTTCTGGATTCTATTCGAAAGGATCATCAATTTTTCCTTTCAGTGTTTCATATAGAGGCCCAGCTATTAGAGTGTATTTACGGATCCAGATGCAGCAAACCCCGGCTTCCCCAGGAACCCCTAGGCTGTCTTCTAGTTTTAGAAGGAGTAAGGCTGCAAATGGCTTCTTCCCTTTCCTGGGAGGGGTGCTCCAACCTTCTGTGAGAATGAAGCCCAGGCAGGTCACCTTAGTCTATGATATTTGAGCCTTTTACTTGGACGCCCTCTATCTTTTATTCCCTAGGGAGTTCAGAGTCCTCCTTAGTGGGGCAGGCGATCAGAATGTCATCTGCCTATTGAAGGAGGGCTCCCTTTTCCAGAGATAGAACTTTTAAGTGTTTAGCTAACGTTTCCCAAAAGATCGTGTGGGAATTTTTGAAGCCTTGGGGGAGGACGGCCCAGCCGTTTTGTTTTTGTTGTATGTTGAGGTCTGCCACTCAGAAGCCGAAATTGCTTGTGACGCTGGGACTAATGGAATACAGAAGAAGGCACCGTTGAAGTCTAATACAGAATATCATGTCCTGGTGGATGGTAGAATGAGCATCAGGGTGTAGGAATTAGGAACTACTGGATGTATATCCTCGGTGGCTTCACTGACTGTCCTGACATCCTTTACCAGGTCCCCAACAGCTCACAGGGCTCTCGTGGTCAGGCCAATAACAGGATATGGAGCTCCTCTTGGCAGGTCCCCTGCAGCCAACAGGGCTCTCATGGTCACCCCCTCCCAGGATATGGAGCTCACCTGGGCCGGTCGCCAGCCTCCCACAGGGCTCTCGTGGTCAGGCACCTCCCAGGATACAGAGCTCCCCTGGGCAGGTACCACGGCAGGGCTGGGCACACAGGATCCGTGCACATAGCCCTCGTTGCAGAGCACCCCCAGCTCAGCTGTCGTTCAGAGCTGACACAGAGCGCCTCAGAGCAGGACTTGAACTAAGAAATAGCAGCTCCGACAGGTCTGTGACCCTGAGCATCACTCTGTGCGGCCTCCCTCCGCCTGGCCTTCCAGAGACTTCCACTGCAGCTGGGGCACCAGGCCTCCCTCTCCCCCCATCAACCTTCCTCTCCCTGACCCCTGGGTTCCTCTCGTTAGGAGAGGGTCTTCTTTAAGTTGCCTCCCACTCATGGGCCAGATAAAATGATTAGAAAACAAGCCAGAGCTGCAGCCCTTTGTCTCTCCTGTCTCTCAGGAGCACACACCTGTTCCTTGGACTTGGAAGGTTCATTTTCTGCAACTGTGAGCCCCTGAGGGGCGAGGATTGGCTGACCTGGGCAGCCTGACCGTGCGGGCCAGCCCTCCCCAGGTGTGCCTGGGTTGAGGTTAATATAAACACCGCTCCAGGCAGCAAGAGCCCCCGCAGCAGTGCCTGACGCCATGTTCTCTGCCCCGTCAGCAGTGTCGGGGCTGGGCTGGTGGGAGGGAGTGAGAGGCCACGGCTTTGTGGGTCGCCCAGTGTGAGTGGGGCTCTGCTGGACTTTCTGCAGGAGCTTCCAGGCTGCCACCTGCTAAAGAAGAGGATGTGTCACCCATACCTGCCACTGGAATTTCTCCCCGGGCAGAGGTGAGGAAGGAAGAAAGCAGTGGGGGCCGGGGCAGGAGCGGTATCTCAGGTAGGGAAATGGAAAGCTTCCAGAAGAGCGCCCAGGGCCAGGACAATCCTAGCTGGCCTGCAGGCACCAAGTCGGCCGGCGTGCTGTCGCCGGTGTGGCTCCATGGTCCTTCCTCTAGGCTTTCAAGTGCTTGTACATATTCAGGTGTTTTACCTGGGGAGGGTGGGAACAATTCAGCAGCAGCTGGCCTGGGGCTCAGCTCACGTTTACTCACAGACGCCTCGGCACGTTCCCCCAGCCTTGCAATGAGCACGCTCCTTGTGGGGGAGCTGCTGACTGCATGGGAGACAATTTCCCACCTCTGACCAACTTCAGAATTGTTTACCACTGGATCAAGTGCCCTGATAGGGTATTCCCGTGTATAACTGTTGGGTTCTTTTTTTTTCTTTTTTCTTTGCTTTTTTGGTTCAAGGTAGAATTTATTGCTCTGTTTTGTATTTATAGATATAAGCATGGAAATAATTCATTCATATAAATACACGTATGAGAAAGGAATAACATTTTTCAGTTTTTTAAAATTTTATTTTTTAAATTTTTAAATTTAATTTTATGTATATTTTTATACAGCAGGTCCTTATTGGTTACCTATTTTATACATATAAATGTATACATGTCAATCTCAATCTCCAAACACCTCTCACCCCACCCCCGATGGCTTTACCCTCTCGGTGTCCATACGTTTGTTCTCTACATCTGTGTCTCTATTTCTGCCCTGCAAACCAGTTCATCTGTACCATTTTTTCTAGGTTCCACATATATGCATTAATATACAAGATTTGTTTTTCACTTTCTGACTTACTTCACTCTGTAGTACAGTCTCTAGATCCGTCAACGTCTCTACAAATGACCCAATTTCATTGCTATTTATGGCTGAATAATATTCGATTTTATATATGAACCACATCTTTCTCCATTCGTCTGTCTCTGGGCATTTATGTTGCTTCCATTACCTGTCTATTGTAAATAGTGCTGCAAAGAATATTGTGGTGAATGTGTCCTTTTGATTTATGATTTTCTCTAGGTATATGTCCAGTAGTGGGATTGCTGGATCCTATGGTAATTCTATTTTAAGATTTTAAGGAACCTCCATACTGTTCTCCATAGTGGCTGTATCAATGTACATTACCACCAATAGTGGAAGAGGGTTCCTTTTCTCCACACCCTCTCCAGCATTTGTTGATTGTAGATTTCCTGACGATGTCCATTCTAACTGGTGTGAGGTGATATCTCATTGTAGTTTCGATTTGCATTTCTCTAACAATTAGTGATGTTGGCTTAGGGTAATTGTTAGGCTTAAGGATAGGGTTACGTTTAGGGAATGGGTGTGCTTTAGGGCACAGGTGAGGGTCCTACAGCGGTTTAGGTTTAGGGCAAGGGTACATGTTAGGGTACGGGTTAGAGTTAGTGTACGGGTTAGGATTAGGGTAGGGGTTAGTGTAAGCCTTCGGGTAAGCGTTTGGTTTAGGGTTAGGGTTAGGGAAAGGGTACGTTTTAGGGTACAGGTTAGGGTACGACAACGGTTTAGGGTTAGCGTACGTGTTAGGGTATGGCTTAGTGTCAGTGTATGGGTGAGGATTAGGGTATGGTTTAGGGTAAGGCTTCGGGCAAGTGTTAGGGTTAGGGTTTCGGTTAGGGTTAGGGAATGGGTACGGTTTAGGGTAGAGGTTAGGGTACGACAATGATGTAGGGTTAGCGTATGTGTTAGGTGTTACGGTTCGGGTTAATGTTACTGTACGGGTTAGGGTTAGAGTACGTGTTAGGTTAAGGCTTCGGGTAAGTGTTAGTGTTAGGATTACGGTTTGGGTTAGGGCACGGGTACGGTTTAGGGTACAGGTTAGTGTATGACAACGGTTTAGTGTTAGCGTACGCGTTAGGGTACGGGTTAGTGTACGTGTTAGGATTAGGGTACGGTTTAGGGTAAGGCTTCGCCTAAGGGTTAGGGTTAGGCTTAGGGAACGGGTACGGGTTAGGGTACAGGTTAGGTTATGACAACGGTTTTGGGTTAGCGTACGTATTAGCGCACGGGTTAGGGTTAGTGTACGGGTCAGGATTAGGGTACGGGTTAGGGTAAGGCTTTGGGTAAGGATTAGGGTTAGTGTTAGGGTTAGGCAAAGGGTACGGTTAGGGTACAGGTCCCGGTAGGACAAAGGTTTAGGTTTAGCGTACGTGGTAGTGTATGGGTTAGTGTTAGTGTACAGGTTAGGGTTACGTGACGGTTTAGGGTAAGGATACAGGTAAGAGTTAGGTTTAGGGTTAGGGTTAGGCGTAGGGAACAGGCATGGACTATGGTACAGGTTAGATTACGACAAGGGTTTAGGGTTAGCGTACGTGTTAGGGGACGGGTTACTGTTAGTGTACGGGTTAGCATTAGGGTACGGGTTAGGGTAAGGTTTCGGATAAAGGTTAGGGTTAGGATTAGGGTTAGGGTAAGGGGATGGGTACAGGTCAGGGTACGACAATGGGTATGGGTTAGCGTTAGTGTTAGGATTAGGTTATGGGTTAGGGTAAGGGTTCGGGTAAGTGTTAGGTTTAGGGTTACGGTTGGGGTTAGGATTAGGGAACAGGTACGGTTTAGGGTACCGTTTAGGGTATGACAACGGTTTAGGGTTAGCGTATGTGGTAGGTGTCGGGCAGTGTTATTGTACGTGTTAGGATAAGGGTACGGGTTAGGGTAAGGCTTCGGGTAAGGGTTAGAGTTCGGGTTTGTTTTGGGCAATGGGTATGGTTTATGGTACACGTTAGGGTACGACAAATGTTTAGGGTTAGCATATGCGTTAGGGTATGGGTTAGTGTTTGTTAGTTGACGGGTTAGGATAAGGCTTCGGGTAAGGGTTAGGTTTAGGGAATGGGTACGGTTTAGGGTACGACAATGGTTTACGTTTAGCGTACGGGTTAGTGTTAGTGTATGGGTTAGGATTAAGGTATGGGTTAGGGTAAGGCTTCGGGTTAGGGAGCGGGCACGGTTTAGGGTACAGGTTAGGGTACGACAACGGTTTAGTGTTAGTATCCGTGTTAGTGTACGGGTTAGGATTAGTGTACGGGTTATATTAAGGCTTCGGGTAACGTTTAGGTTTAGGGTTTGGGTTAGCATTAGGGTTAGGGTGAGGGAAAGGGTACCTTTTAGGGTACAGGTTAGGGTACGACAGCGTGTTATTGTTAGCGTAGGTGTTAGTGTGTAACCAGTAGGGTGTAACCATTAGGGTGTAACCAGTAGTTAGTGTTAGTGTACGGGTTAGGAGTAGGGTACGGGTAAGGGTAAGGATTCAGGTAAATGTTAGGTTTAGGGTTACGGTTAGGGTTAGGGTTATGGAACGGTTGCGGTTTAGGGTACAGTTTAGGGTACGACAACAGTTTAGGGTTCGCCTATGTGTTAGGTGTCGGGGTAGTGTTAGTGTACGGGTTTGGATTAGCGTACTGGTTAGTTTAAGGCTTTGGATAAGGTTTAGGTTAGGGTTAGGGAACGGGTACGGTTCAGGGTTAGGGCTTCAGGGTTAGGGTTAGCGTTAGTGTTAGGGTTAGGGAACGGGTACATTTTAGGGTACACGTTAGGGTATGGCAACAGTTTAGTGTTAGCGTACGTGTTAGGGTAATAGTTAGTGTTTGTTAGTGTACGTGTTAGGATTAGGGTATGGGTTAGGGTAAGGCTTCGGGTAAGGGTTAGGGTTACGGTTAGGGTTTGGGAATGGGTACGGTTTACGGTACAGGATAGTGTACGAAAAAGTTCTAGGGTTACTGTATGTTTAAGTGTATGGGTTAGTTTTAGGGTACGGGTCAGGATTAGGGTACGGGTTAGTGTAAGGCTTCGGGTAAGGGTTAGGTTTAGGGATAGTGTTAGTGTTAGGGAGTGGGTACGGTTTAGGGTACAGGTTAGAGCATGACAACGGTTTAAGTTTACCCTACGTGTTGGGGTACGGGTTAGTGATAGTGTTCTGGTTAGGATTAGGGTAGGGGTTACTGTAAGGCTCTGGGTAAGGTTTAGGGTTAGGGTTAGGTTTCGGGAACTGGTACGGTCTAAAGTACAGGGCTTCGGGTAAGGGTTAGTGAACGGGTACATTTTCGGGTACAGGTTAGGGTACAACAATGATTTAGGGTTAGAATATGTGTTAGGGTACGGGTTAGTGTTAGTGTGCAGGTTAGAATTAGTGTATGTGTTAGGGTAAGGATTCAGGTAAGGTTTAGGGTTAGGGAACGTGTATGATTTAGGGTACAGGTTAGGGTACGAAAACGGTTTAGGGTTAGCGTACGTGTCAGGGTATGGGTTACTGTTAGTGTATAAGTTAGGATTAAGGTACGCGTTAAGGAAAGGCTTCGGGTAAGGTTTAGGGTTAGGGAATGGGTTCGATTTAGGGTACGACAACGCTTTAGGGCTGGCATACGTGTTAGTGTATGCTTTAGGAGTAGGGTGCGGGTTATAGTAAGGCTTCAGGTAAGGGTTAGGTTTAGGGTTTGGGTTAGGGTTAGGGGACTGGGACGGGGACGGTTTAGGGAACAGGTTAGGGTACGCCAACGGTTTAGAGTTAGGGTACGTGTTTGTGTATGGGATAGTGTTAGTGTACGGGTTAGGATTAGGTTACGGGTTAGGGTAAGGCTTCGGTTAAGGTTTAGGGTTCGAGTTAAGGTAAGTGTTAGGGAAATGGTACGTTTTAGGGTACAGGTTAACTGTACGAGAAAGGTTTATGGTTAGTGTACGTGTTAGGGTAAGGCTTAGGGTAGGGTTTAGGGTACATGTTAGGGTATGACAATGGGTTAGATTTAGGGTATGTGTTACGGTACCGGTTAGTGTTAGCGTATGAGTTAGATTAGGGTACTGTTTAGGGTAAGGCTTAGATTAAGGGTTTGGTTTATGGTCAGGGTTAGGTTTAGGGTACGGGTTTGTTTCAGGGTAGAGGTTACGTGTCGAAAAGAGGTTCGTGTTAGGGTACATGTTAGTTTGCGTGTTAGTGTACGGGTTAGGATTAGGGTACCGTTTAGTGTTAGGGTTAGGATTAGGGATAGGGTCAGGGAACGGGTGAATTGCAGTGCTCCTGTGCTCCGTACAAAACGATGGAAATTTCAAATGGAAGTATTAGAAACCTCTTATTTTACCCGAGCCTTATACACTGCTGTATGTTAATTACAGTTTGGCTCACACATGTGTTCATTGAAGTTACAATGTTCTGTATTTCTGTTACTGATCCTCCAGAGTGGGCCGCAACAAGGCTCCCCTTGCCCAGTGTCATTGGAGCCAACAGATCGAGACTGAGTTTGGTTCAGAAGCAAGGGAAACTTTATAGTTTGTTCAGAGAATGGAGAGATGAGAGCGTGCACTCCCACGCGGGCTGTGGGCTGGGCTGGGCTGGGCTGCTGTGTAGGGATCCCAGGAGCGTCAGCGGGAGGGAGGGGGCGGAGCTCTCGAGGGCCGGGTTGGCTGCAGCTGGGGCTGTATGTCCCAGCGTCTGCATGGGGCCCCGGGACGTGAAGTGTCGACCCAGCGATTCTGTACTAGGAAATCGGGTCTGAAGTGCCGGGTGAGGGACCGCTGCACGCTGAACCCTAGGAGAACGTGAAATTAGACAAAGCACAAAGGAAAAAAAGGTTAGACTTTATTTTATTGCCCAGAGTCTACTTTGATCTCCCACGAGTTTTTCATGGGCTTTGCCGATGACAAACCCCTCCTCTTCCTTTTGTCCCATTCCTCATTATTGGGGCGCTGTGGGTGCAGACACCTCTTCTGTCACTGCTTCGTGCTAAGTTGGGAGTCCTCATACTCAGGGGAAGGGGCAGAACTTCTCTCCAGCAGCCTCGTGGTGTGGTTGATGGTCCCCAGGCTTCCTGCCTCACTGCTCATTCACCTGAGCACCAGCATTGGAAGTCTTATAGATTTTAATAACCTTTAAGGGTCCAGGAAAGAGATGCACAGAGACACTAGGGGGGCCGTTTTTACCCCGCCCCACATTTGTTCGACCACCTTAGGCTGACGGTTTCTGCCAGCGTAGTTGCTCTGACCAGTAGTCTGTGCTTTCTTCAATTAGGGCCCTGAATTAACGTACAAACAGCACCAGATGTCAGAGCCCTGCCTGCTCAACAGCAAGACAGTCCAGGGCCGGTGGTGATCCAGGACCATGACGGCCACTGAGTCAACGGCCTTTTCAAGTAGCCGGGAGTCCTGCCGGTCTCATTGGCTGCTGTCACCGCGGTGTCTGTAGGCTTTTCTATGGTGACACCGTGATATACGGTTACCCCGCCAAGCTTATTAGCTCACCTCTGGGTGCAGTACGTCCTGCAAGCAGTAGACTCCTCCCTTGGGGCACACTCTTGTTGCTTTCTGAGAGAAACTCCAGGTCAAGTGATGGTCACACGAGTCGTCATGGGGA
Organism: Delphinapterus leucas; assembly: GCF_059928025.1. Classification (NCBI taxonomy): domain Eukaryota; kingdom Metazoa; phylum Chordata; class Mammalia; order Artiodactyla; family Monodontidae; genus Delphinapterus; species Delphinapterus leucas. The sequence continues at coordinate 13,070,176 of NW_028322242.1, read as the reverse complement.
CCCATTGCCCCCGGTTGTCTCTCTGGATGTTAGAGTTGGAGGGCCTCCTCACTCGAGGTCAGTGTGCCCAGGGAGCGACCCCTGCAACTTCAGGGCATGGTGGGTGGTTAGGAACACCACGTGGGGTCCTTTTCCCTTCGGAGTGAGCTGGCCTTGCGGGCTGCTGAATTCCACGTTTTTAGATACCCCCAGTACCCTAGCGGGATGGGGCGGCGGGCCAAGCCCTTGGTGACCATAGTTTATCCTACCTGAAGGGCATTCCTGTGTTGTTCCATTTCAAGTGGTCCCAGTTTTTGCACTAATACTCCAAGGGTGATTCACCTTCTATGGTGACGTAAAGGTCAAAGGGTTTAGCTAAATTAGGGAGTTCCAGGGCAAGGGTCTGAATTGACTGCTCTTTCCATTCTTGAAAGGCCGCTTCTGGATTCTATTCGAAAGGATCATCAATTTTTCCTTTCAGTGTTTCATATAGAGGCCCAGCTATTAGAGTGTATTTACGGATCCAGATGCAGCAAACCCCGGCTTCCCCAGGAACCCCTAGGCTGTCTTCTAGTTTTAGAAGGAGTAAGGCTGCAAATGGCTTCTTCCCTTTCCTGGGAGGGGTGCTCCAACCTTCTGTGAGAATGAAGCCCAGGCAGGTCACCTTAGTCTATGATATTTGAGCCTTTTACTTGGACGCCCTCTATCTTTTATTCCCTAGGGAGTTCAGAGTCCTCCTTAGTGGGGCAGGCGATCAGAATGTCATCTGCCTATTGAAGGAGGGCTCCCTTTTCCAGAGATAGAACTTTTAAGTGTTTAGCTAACGTTTCCCAAAAGATCGTGTGGGAATTTTTGAAGCCTTGGGGGAGGACGGCCCAGCCGTTTTGTTTTTGTTGTATGTTGAGGTCTGCCACTCAGAAGCCGAAATTGCTTGTGACGCTGGGACTAATGGAATACAGAAGAAGGCACCGTTGAAGTCTAATACAGAATATCATGTCCTGGTGGATGGTAGAATGAGCATCAGGGTGTAGGAATTAGGAACTACTGGATGTATATCCTCGGTGGCTTCACTGACTGTCCTGACATCCTTTACCAGGTCCCCAACAGCTCACAGGGCTCTCGTGGTCAGGCCAATAACAGGATATGGAGCTCCTCTTGGCAGGTCCCCTGCAGCCAACAGGGCTCTCATGGTCACCCCCTCCCAGGATATGGAGCTCACCTGGGCCGGTCGCCAGCCTCCCACAGGGCTCTCGTGGTCAGGCACCTCCCAGGATACAGAGCTCCCCTGGGCAGGTACCACGGCAGGGCTGGGCACACAGGATCCGTGCACATAGCCCTCGTTGCAGAGCACCCCCAGCTCAGCTGTCGTTCAGAGCTGACACAGAGCGCCTCAGAGCAGGACTTGAACTAAGAAATAGCAGCTCCGACAGGTCTGTGACCCTGAGCATCACTCTGTGCGGCCTCCCTCCGCCTGGCCTTCCAGAGACTTCCACTGCAGCTGGGGCACCAGGCCTCCCTCTCCCCCCATCAACCTTCCTCTCCCTGACCCCTGGGTTCCTCTCGTTAGGAGAGGGTCTTCTTTAAGTTGCCTCCCACTCATGGGCCAGATAAAATGATTAGAAAACAAGCCAGAGCTGCAGCCCTTTGTCTCTCCTGTCTCTCAGGAGCACACACCTGTTCCTTGGACTTGGAAGGTTCATTTTCTGCAACTGTGAGCCCCTGAGGGGCGAGGATTGGCTGACCTGGGCAGCCTGACCGTGCGGGCCAGCCCTCCCCAGGTGTGCCTGGGTTGAGGTTAATATAAACACCGCTCCAGGCAGCAAGAGCCCCCGCAGCAGTGCCTGACGCCATGTTCTCTGCCCCGTCAGCAGTGTCGGGGCTGGGCTGGTGGGAGGGAGTGAGAGGCCACGGCTTTGTGGGTCGCCCAGTGTGAGTGGGGCTCTGCTGGACTTTCTGCAGGAGCTTCCAGGCTGCCACCTGCTAAAGAAGAGGATGTGTCACCCATACCTGCCACTGGAATTTCTCCCCGGGCAGAGGTGAGGAAGGAAGAAAGCAGTGGGGGCCGGGGCAGGAGCGGTATCTCAGGTAGGGAAATGGAAAGCTTCCAGAAGAGCGCCCAGGGCCAGGACAATCCTAGCTGGCCTGCAGGCACCAAGTCGGCCGGCGTGCTGTCGCCGGTGTGGCTCCATGGTCCTTCCTCTAGGCTTTCAAGTGCTTGTACATATTCAGGTGTTTTACCTGGGGAGGGTGGGAACAATTCAGCAGCAGCTGGCCTGGGGCTCAGCTCACGTTTACTCACAGACGCCTCGGCACGTTCCCCCAGCCTTGCAATGAGCACGCTCCTTGTGGGGGAGCTGCTGACTGCATGGGAGACAATTTCCCACCTCTGACCAACTTCAGAATTGTTTACCACTGGATCAAGTGCCCTGATAGGGTATTCCCGTGTATAACTGTTGGGTTCTTTTTTTTTCTTTTTTCTTTGCTTTTTTGGTTCAAGGTAGAATTTATTGCTCTGTTTTGTATTTATAGATATAAGCATGGAAATAATTCATTCATATAAATACACGTATGAGAAAGGAATAACATTTTTCAGTTTTTTAAAATTTTATTTTTTAAATTTTTAAATTTAATTTTATGTATATTTTTATACAGCAGGTCCTTATTGGTTACCTATTTTATACATATAAATGTATACATGTCAATCTCAATCTCCAAACACCTCTCACCCCACCCCCGATGGCTTTACCCTCTCGGTGTCCATACGTTTGTTCTCTACATCTGTGTCTCTATTTCTGCCCTGCAAACCAGTTCATCTGTACCATTTTTTCTAGGTTCCACATATATGCATTAATATACAAGATTTGTTTTTCACTTTCTGACTTACTTCACTCTGTAGTACAGTCTCTAGATCCGTCAACGTCTCTACAAATGACCCAATTTCATTGCTATTTATGGCTGAATAATATTCGATTTTATATATGAACCACATCTTTCTCCATTCGTCTGTCTCTGGGCATTTATGTTGCTTCCATTACCTGTCTATTGTAAATAGTGCTGCAAAGAATATTGTGGTGAATGTGTCCTTTTGATTTATGATTTTCTCTAGGTATATGTCCAGTAGTGGGATTGCTGGATCCTATGGTAATTCTATTTTAAGATTTTAAGGAACCTCCATACTGTTCTCCATAGTGGCTGTATCAATGTACATTACCACCAATAGTGGAAGAGGGTTCCTTTTCTCCACACCCTCTCCAGCATTTGTTGATTGTAGATTTCCTGACGATGTCCATTCTAACTGGTGTGAGGTGATATCTCATTGTAGTTTCGATTTGCATTTCTCTAACAATTAGTGATGTTGGCTTAGGGTAATTGTTAGGCTTAAGGATAGGGTTACGTTTAGGGAATGGGTGTGCTTTAGGGCACAGGTGAGGGTCCTACAGCGGTTTAGGTTTAGGGCAAGGGTACATGTTAGGGTACGGGTTAGAGTTAGTGTACGGGTTAGGATTAGGGTAGGGGTTAGTGTAAGCCTTCGGGTAAGCGTTTGGTTTAGGGTTAGGGTTAGGGAAAGGGTACGTTTTAGGGTACAGGTTAGGGTACGACAACGGTTTAGGGTTAGCGTACGTGTTAGGGTATGGCTTAGTGTCAGTGTATGGGTGAGGATTAGGGTATGGTTTAGGGTAAGGCTTCGGGCAAGTGTTAGGGTTAGGGTTTCGGTTAGGGTTAGGGAATGGGTACGGTTTAGGGTAGAGGTTAGGGTACGACAATGATGTAGGGTTAGCGTATGTGTTAGGTGTTACGGTTCGGGTTAATGTTACTGTACGGGTTAGGGTTAGAGTACGTGTTAGGTTAAGGCTTCGGGTAAGTGTTAGTGTTAGGATTACGGTTTGGGTTAGGGCACGGGTACGGTTTAGGGTACAGGTTAGTGTATGACAACGGTTTAGTGTTAGCGTACGCGTTAGGGTACGGGTTAGTGTACGTGTTAGGATTAGGGTACGGTTTAGGGTAAGGCTTCGCCTAAGGGTTAGGGTTAGGCTTAGGGAACGGGTACGGGTTAGGGTACAGGTTAGGTTATGACAACGGTTTTGGGTTAGCGTACGTATTAGCGCACGGGTTAGGGTTAGTGTACGGGTCAGGATTAGGGTACGGGTTAGGGTAAGGCTTTGGGTAAGGATTAGGGTTAGTGTTAGGGTTAGGCAAAGGGTACGGTTAGGGTACAGGTCCCGGTAGGACAAAGGTTTAGGTTTAGCGTACGTGGTAGTGTATGGGTTAGTGTTAGTGTACAGGTTAGGGTTACGTGACGGTTTAGGGTAAGGATACAGGTAAGAGTTAGGTTTAGGGTTAGGGTTAGGCGTAGGGAACAGGCATGGACTATGGTACAGGTTAGATTACGACAAGGGTTTAGGGTTAGCGTACGTGTTAGGGGACGGGTTACTGTTAGTGTACGGGTTAGCATTAGGGTACGGGTTAGGGTAAGGTTTCGGATAAAGGTTAGGGTTAGGATTAGGGTTAGGGTAAGGGGATGGGTACAGGTCAGGGTACGACAATGGGTATGGGTTAGCGTTAGTGTTAGGATTAGGTTATGGGTTAGGGTAAGGGTTCGGGTAAGTGTTAGGTTTAGGGTTACGGTTGGGGTTAGGATTAGGGAACAGGTACGGTTTAGGGTACCGTTTAGGGTATGACAACGGTTTAGGGTTAGCGTATGTGGTAGGTGTCGGGCAGTGTTATTGTACGTGTTAGGATAAGGGTACGGGTTAGGGTAAGGCTTCGGGTAAGGGTTAGAGTTCGGGTTTGTTTTGGGCAATGGGTATGGTTTATGGTACACGTTAGGGTACGACAAATGTTTAGGGTTAGCATATGCGTTAGGGTATGGGTTAGTGTTTGTTAGTTGACGGGTTAGGATAAGGCTTCGGGTAAGGGTTAGGTTTAGGGAATGGGTACGGTTTAGGGTACGACAATGGTTTACGTTTAGCGTACGGGTTAGTGTTAGTGTATGGGTTAGGATTAAGGTATGGGTTAGGGTAAGGCTTCGGGTTAGGGAGCGGGCACGGTTTAGGGTACAGGTTAGGGTACGACAACGGTTTAGTGTTAGTATCCGTGTTAGTGTACGGGTTAGGCTGAGGGGAGGGGTGTGGGGTGGGGTTAGCGGACGGGCGAGGATTAGGGGACGGACGGCTGATGTTTCCTTTAAGGGTTGGCATGAGGGTGCGGCTTAGGGCGCCCTAGGGTCCAGGCTAGGGAACGACAGTGGATTAGGGCCCGTGTCTGTCCGGCTTAGGATGAGAGTAGGGGCTAGGGGTTAGCGTACGGTGCGGGCGGGGGCGTCCCCTTCGCAGCGAACACGTGGGAGTAAGAGCTTGGGCCTCGTGTTCTGTTACAGCTGTTTGAGCAGAGGAGTGCACTTCCCACTGCAGCTACAGAAGAAAGGCACAAAGGGGATCCTCAGGCCCGGGGGGCTCACCTGAAGACAGACAGGAGGCGATTCCCCTCACTTCTTACTTACCTGGGCAGAAGTGCAGAGGTGACTCTCTCTCTCTCTCTCTGTGTAACAAACAAACAGGTAGGCCCTAGGTTGGAGCGCAGAGCCCTTTGAGCACACAATCTGGTTGGAGACAAAAACAGACAGGTTTGCTTGACTGTTGTGTGCTCGGCGACTAAGAGGAGAGCTGCACGATCCCCTGTAGGCAGGAAGCATTGACTCGCTCCGTGGGCCCACATTGGCAGCTAACTGGTAGCTTACTTACCTGCAGGAGGAGTCGAGCATCCTAGAGCCACCTGAGGGACCCTAGGCCCGCTCCCCCTTTCCTAAGAACCACAGGCCTGAACCCACACACTGAAGCCGCCGTTTGCTACAGTGGCGACGACTGCGGCCAGCGGAGCCGGTCACCCCGCAGCCCCACGGAGGGACCGCCTGGCCGAATTCCCTCTCCTGCGTGAGAACACACGCGCACACACGAACAAGCTCTCCTCCCTCCCTCCCTCCCTCCCTCCTTCCACTAAATAGCTGCCTAGGTGGATATGGGGTAGAACAGTGGTGCGAAACGGTTGCTTTGCCACTTGGCAGGCAGCATCCAGAGCCTGAGAAAAGCAGCACGGGTCCGTGGCCGGCTTAGGGGAAGGGTCAGGGCTGCGGGCGAGGGAACGGGGACGCTTCTTTAGGGTACGACAGCGGTGTAGGGGGTGAGCGTACGTCTTTTCCTCTGTTTGTTTGTGTGTGCGTTTGCCTGGTAGGGGACCGGCTAGGATGGGGGAGGGCACGGGGACGGGGCCCGGGCAGGGTGTTTGTTTTTGTTTGTTTGTTTGTGAGGGAACGGGTACGGGTTAGGCTTAGCTGATGCTTCGGCTAAGGGTCTCGGGTTAGGTTTCGGGGCCGACAACGAGCGAGGCTTAGGGTACCTGCCTGCCTGTCTGTGTGTTTGTCTGTTAGGGGACGGGTCGGCGTTCGTTAGTGTAAGGATGAGGGTACCAGTGCGGGGACGGGCACGCTTGAGGGTACAGGTCAGTGTGAGTGCACGGGTCAGGCTTAGGGAACGGGTACGGTTCGGGTGCAACCGGGGATCGGGGCTAGGGGACGACACCGGGTTAGTGTCCGGCTCCGTGTTAAGGTCCAGGTGAGCGTTAGTGTACGGGTTCGATGTAGGGTGCGAGTAAGGCTTACGCTTAGGGAGCGGGTACGGGTCAGCGCACCGGTTACGACTAGGACCCAAGGGAGGCAGGCAATGGGCACGGTCGTGGGGGGGGGGGGGGGGGACCCGTTGGGCCAGGCTTCGGGAATGGGCAGAGGAGTTTAGGCTAGCGGTGAGTGGAGGACACGGGTTAGGATTAGGCTGAGGGGAGGGGTGTGGGGTGGGGTTAGCGGACGGGCGAGGATTAGGGGACGGACGGCTGATGTTTCCTTTAAGGGTTGGCATGAGGGTGCGGCTTAGGGCGCCCTAGGGTCCAGGCTAGGGAACGACAGTGGATTAGGGCCCGTGTCTGTCCGGCTTAGGATGAGAGTAGGGGCTAGGGGTTAGCGTACGGTGCGGGCGGGGGCGTCCCCTTCGCAGCGAACACGTGGGAGTAAGAGCTTGGGCCTCGTGTTCTGTTACAGCTGTTTGAGCAGAGGAGTGCACTTCCCACTGCAGCTACAGAAGAAAGGCACAAAGGGGATCCTCAGGCCCGGGGGGCTCACCTGAAGACAGACAGGAGGCGATTCCCCTCACTTTTACCTGGGCAGAAGTGCAGAGGTGACTCTCTCTCTCTCTCTCTGTGTAACAAACAAACAGGTAGGCCCTAGGTTGGAGCGCAGAGCCCTTTGAGCACACAATCTGGTTGGAGACAAAAACAGACAGGTTTGCTTGACTGTTGTGTGCTCGGCGACTAAGAGGAGAGCTGCACGATCCCCTGTAGGCAGGAAGCATTGACTCGCTCCGTGGGCCCACATTGGCAGCTAACTGGTAGCTTACTTACCTGCAGGAGGAGTCGAGCATCCTAGAGCCACCTGAGGGACCCTAGGCCCGCTCCCCCTTTCCTAAGAACCACAGGCCTGAACCCACACACTGAAGCCGCCGTTTGCTACAGTGGCGACGACTGCGGCCAGCGGAGCCGGTCACCCCGCAGCCCCACGGAGGGACCGCCTGGCCGAATTCCCTCTCCTGCGTGAGAACACACGCGCACACACGAACAAGCTCTCCTCCCTCCCTCCCTCCCTCCTTCCACTAAATAGCTGCCTAGGTGGATATGGGGTAGAACAGTGGTGCGAAACGGTTGCTTTGCCACTTGGCAGGCAGCATCCAGAGCCTGAGAAAAGCAGCACGGGTCCGTGGCCGGCTTAGGGGAAGGGTCAGGGCTGCGGGCGAGGGAACGGGGACGCTTCTTTAGGGTACGACAGCGGTGTAGGGGGTGAGCGTACGTCTTTTCCTCTGTTTGTTTGTGTGTGCGTTTGCCTGGTAGGGGACCGGCTAGGATGGGGGAGGGCACGGGGACGGGGCCCGGGCAGGGTGTTTGTTTTTGTTTGTTTGTTTGTGAGGGAACGGGTACGGGTTAGGCTTAGCTGATGCTTCGGCTAAGGGTCTCGGGTTAGGTTTCGGGGCCGACAACGAGCGAGGCTTAGGGTACCTGCCTGCCTGTCTGTGTGTTTGTCTGTTAGGGGACGGGTCGGCGTTCGTTAGTGTAAGGATGAGGGTACCAGTGCGGGGACGGGCACGCTTGAGGGTACAGGTCAGTGTGAGTGCACGGGTCAGGCTTAGGGAACGGGTACGGTTCGGGTGCAACCGGGGATCGGGGCTAGGGGACGACACCGGGTTAGTGTCCGGCTCCGTGTTAAGGTCCAGGTGAGCGTTAGTGTACGGGTTCGATGTAGGGTGCGAGTAAGGCTTACGCTTAGGGAGCGGGTACGGGTCAGCGCACCGGTTACGACTAGGACCCAAGGGAGGCAGGCAATGGGCACGGTCGGGGGGGGGGGGGGGGGGGACCCGTTGGGCCAGGCTTCGGGAATGGGCAGAGGAGTTTAGGCTAGCGGTGAGTGGAGGACACGGGTTAGGATTAGGCTGAGGGGAGGGGTGTGGGGTGGGGTTAGCGGACGGGCGAGGATTAGGGGACGGACGGCTGATGTTTCCTTTAAGGGTTGGCATGAGGGTGCGGCTTAGGGCGCCCTAGGGTCCAGGCTAGGGAACGACAGTGGATTAGGGCCCGTGTCTCGGCTTAGGATGAGAGTAGGGGCTAGGGGTTAGCGTACGGTGCGGGCGGGGGCGTCCCCTTCGCAGCGAACACGTGGGAGTAAGAGCTTGGGCCTCGTGTTCTGTTACAGCTGTTTGAGCAGAGGAGTGCACTTCCCACTGCAGCTACAGAAGAAAGGCACAAAGGGGATCCTCAGGCCCGGGGGGCTCACCTGAAGACAGACAGGAGGCGATTCCCCTCACTTCTTACTTACCTGGGCAGAAGTGCAGAGGTGACTCTCTCTCTCTCTCTCTGTGTAACAAACAAACAGGTAGGCCCTAGGTTGGAGCGCAGAGCCCTTTGAGCACACAATCTGGTTGGAGACAAAAACAGACAGGTTTGCTTGACTGTTGTGTGCTCGGCGACTAAGAGGAGAGCTGCACGATCCCCTGTAGGCAGGAAGCATTGACTCGCTCCGTGGGCCCACATTGGCAGCTAACTGGTAGCTTACTTACCTGCAGGAGGAGTCGAGCATCCTAGAGCCACCTGAGGGACCCTAGGCCCGCTCCCCCTTTCCTAAGAACCACAGGCCTGAACCCACACACTGAAGCCGCCGTTTGCTACAGTGGCGACGACTGCGGCCAGCGGAGCCGGTCACCCCGCAGCCCCACGGAGGGACCGCCTGGCCGAATTCCCTCTCCTGCGTGAGAACACACGCGCACACACGAACAAGCTCTCCTCCCTCCCTCCCTCCCTCCCTCCTTCCACTAAATAGCTGCCTAGGTGGATATGGGGTAGAACAGTGGTGCGAAACGGTTGCTTTGCCACTTGGCAGGCAGCATCCAGAGCCTGAGAAAAGCAGCACGGGTCCGTGGCCGGCTTAGGGGAAGGGTCAGGGCTGCGGGCGAGGGAACGGGGACGCTTCTTTAGGGTACGACAGCGGTGTAGGGGGTGAGCGTACGTCTTTTCCTCTGTTTGTTTGTGTGTGCGTTTGCCTGGTAGGGGACCGGCTAGGATGGGGGAGGGCACGGGGACGGGGCCCGGGCAGGGTGTTTGTTTTTGTTTGTTTGTTTGTGAGGGAACGGGTACGGGTTAGGCTTAGCGGATGCTTCGGCTAAGGGTCTCGGGTTAGGTTTCGGGGCCGACAACGAGCGAGGCTTAGGGTACCTGCCTGCCTGTCTGTGTGTTTGTCTGTTAGGGGACGGGTCGGCGTTCGTTAGTGTAAGGATGAGGGTACCAGTGCGGGGACGGGCACGCTTGAGGGTACAGGTCAGTGTGAGTGCACGGGTCAGGCTTAGGGAACGGGTACGGTTCGGGTGCAACCGGGGATCGGGGCTAGGGGACGACACCGGGTTAGTGTCCGGCTCCGTGTTAAGGTCCAGGTGAGCGTTAGTGTACGGGTTCGATGTAGGGTGCGAGTAAGGCTTACGCTTAGGGAGCGGGTACGGGTCAGCGCACCGGTTACGACTAGGACCCAAGGGAGGCAGGCAATGGGCACGGTCGTGGGGGGGGGGGGGGGGACCCGTTGGGCCAGGCTTCGGGAATGGGCAGAGGAGTTTAGGCTAGCGGTGAGTGGAGGACACGGGTTAGGATTAGGCTGAGGGGAGGGGTGTGGGGTGGGGTTAGCGGACGGGCGAGGATTAGGGGACGGACGGCTGATGTTTCCTTTAAGGGTTGGCATGAGGGTGCGGCTTAGGGCGCCCTAGGGTCCAGGCTAGGGAACGACAGTGGATTAGGGCCCGTGTCTGTCCGGCTTAGGATGAGAGTAGGGGCTAGGGGTTAGCGTACGGTGCGGGCGGGGGCGTCCCCTTCGCAGCGAACACGTGGGAGTAAGAGCTTGGGCCTCGTGTTCTGTTACAGCTGTTTGAGCAGAGGAGTGCACTTCCCACTGCAGCTACAGAAGAAAGGCACAAAGGGGATCCTCAGGCCCGGGGGGCTCACCTGAAGACAGACAGGAGGCGATTCCCCTCACTTCTTACTTACCTGGGCAGAAGTGCAGAGGTGACTCTCTCTCTCTCTCTCTGTGTAACAAACAAACAGGTAGGCCCTAGGTTGGAGCGCAGAGCCCTTTGAGCACACAATCTGGTTGGAGACAAAAACAGACAGGTTTGCTTGACTGTTGTGTGCTCGGCGACTAAGAGGAGAGCTGCACGATCCCCTGTAGGCAGGAAGCATTGACTCGCTCCGTGGGCCCACATTGGCAGCTAACTGGTAGCTTACTTACCTGCAGGAGGAGTCGAGCATCCTAGAGCCACCTGAGGGACCCTAGGCCCGCTCCCCCTTTCCTAAGAACCACAGGCCTGAACCCACACACTGAAGCCGCCGTTTGCTACAGTGGCGACGACTGCGGCCAGCGGAGCCGGTCACCCCGCAGCCCCACGGAGGGACCGCCTGGCCGAATTCCCTCTCCTGCGTGAGAACACACGCGCACACACGAACAAGCTCTCCTCCCTCCCTCCCTCCCTCCCTCCTTCCACTAAATAGCTGCCTAGGTGGATATGGGGTAGAACAGTGGTGCGAAACGGTTGCTTTGCCACTTGGCAGGCAGCATCCAGAGCCTGAGAAAAGCAGCACGGGTCCGTGGCCGGCTTAGGGGAAGGGTCAGGGCTGCGGGCGAGGGAACGGGGACGCTTCTTTAGGGTACGACAGCGGTGTAGGGGGTGAGCGTACGTCTTTTCCTCTGTTTGTTTGTGTGTGCGTTTGCCTGGTAGGGGACCGGCTAGGATGGGGGAGGGCACGGGGACGGGGCCCGGGCAGGGTGTTTGTTTTTGTTTGTTTGTTTGTGAGGGAACGGGTACGGGTTAGGCTTAGCTGATGCTTCGGCTAAGGGTCTCGGGTTAGGTTTCGGGGCCGACAACGAGCGAGGCTTAGGGTACCTGCCTGCCTGTCTGTGTGTTTGTCTGTTAGGGGACGGGTCGGCGTTCGTTAGTGTAAGGATGAGGGTACCAGTGCGGGGACGGGCACGCTTGAGGGTACAGGTCAGTGTGAGTGCACGGGTCAGGCTTAGGGAACGGGTACGGTTCGGGTGCAACCGGGGATCGGGGCTAGGGGACGACACCGGGTTAGTGTCCGGCTCCGTGTTAAGGTCCAGGTGAGCGTTAGTGTACGGGTTCGATGTAGGGTGCGAGTAAGGCTTACGCTTAGGGAGCGGGTACGGGTCAGCGCACCGGTTACGACTAGGACCCAAGGGAGGCAGGCAATGGGCACGGTCGTGGGGGGGGGGGGGGGGACCCGTTGGGCCAGGCTTCGGGAATGGGCAGAGGAGTTTAGGCTAGCGGTGAGTGGAGGACACGGGTTAGGATTAGGCTGAGGGGAGGGGTGTGGGGTGGGGTTAGCGGACGGGCGAGGATTAGGGGACGGACGGCTGATGTTTCCTTTAAGGGTTGGCATGAGGGTGCGGCTTAGGGCGCCCTAGGGTCCAGGCTAGGGAACGACAGTGGATTAGGGCCCGTGTCTGTCGGCTTAGGATGAGAGTAGGGGCTAGGGGTTAGCGTACGGTGCGGGCGGGGGCGTCCCCTTCGCAGCGAACACGTGGGAGTAAGAGCTTGGGCCTCGTGTTCTGTTACAGCTGTTTGAGCAGAGGAGTGCACTTCCCACTGCAGCTACAGAAGAAAGGCACAAAGGGGATCCTCAGGCCCGGGGGGCTCACCTGAAGACAGACAGGAGGCGATTCCCCTCACTTCTTACTTACCTGGGCAGAAGTGCAGAGGTGACTCTCTCTCTCTCTCTCTGTGTAACAAACAAACAGGTAGGCCCTAGGTTGGAGCGCAGAGCCCTTTGAGCACACAATCTGGTTGGAGACAAAAACAGACAGGTTTGCTTGACTGTTGTGTGCTCGGCGACTAAGAGGAGAGCTGCACGATCCCCTGTAGGCAGGAAGCATTGACTCGCTCCGTGGGCCCACATTGGCAGCTAACTGGTAGCTTACTTACCTGCAGGAGGAGTCGAGCATCCTAGAGCCACCTGAGGGACCCTAGGCCCGCTCCCCCTTTCCTAAGAACCACAGGCCTGAACCCACACACTGAAGCCGCCGTTTGCTACAGTGGCGACGACTGCGGCCAGCGGAGCCGGTCACCCCGCAGCCCCACGGAGGGACCGCCTGGCCGAATTCCCTCTCCTGCGTGAGAACACACGCGCACACACGAACAAGCTCTCCTCCCTCCCTCCCTCCCTCCCTCTTCCACTAAATAGCTGCCTAGGTGGATATGGGGTAGAACAGTGGTGCGAAACGGTTGCTTTGCCACTTGGCAGGCAGCATCCAGAGCCTGAGAAAAGCAGCACGGGTCCGTGGCCGGCTTAGGGGAAGGGTCAGGGCTGCGGGCGAGGGAACGGGGACGCTTCTTTAGGGTACGACAGCGGTGTAGGGGGTGAGCGTACGTCTTTTCCTCTGTTTGTTTGTGTGTGCGTTTGCCTGGTAGGGGACCGGCTAGGATGGGGGAGGGCACGGGGACGGGGCCCGGGCAGGGTGTTTGTTTTGTTTGTGAGGGAACGGGTACGGGTTAGGCTTAGCTGATGCTTCGGCTAAGGGTCTCGGGTTAGGTTTCGGGGCCGACAACGAGCGAGGCTTAGGGTACCTGCCTGCCTGTCTGTGTGTTTGTCTGTTAGGGGACGGGTCGGCGTTCGTTAGTGTAAGGATGAGGGTACCAGTGCGGGGACGGGCACGCTTGAGGGTACAGGTCAGTGTGAGTGCACGGGTCAGGCTTAGGGAACGGGTACGGTTCGGGTGCAACCGGGGATCGGGGCTAGGGGACGACACCGGGTTAGTGTCCGGCTCCGTGTTAAGGTCCAGGTGAGCGTTAGTGTACGGGTTCGATGTAGGGTGCGAGTAAGGCTTACGCTTAGGGAGCGGGTACGGGTCAGCGCACCGGTTACGACTAGGACCCAAGGGAGGCAGGCAATGGGCACGGTGGGGGGGGGGGGGGGGGGGACCCGTTGGGCCAGGCTTCGGGAATGGGCAGAGGAGTTTAGGCTAGCGGTGAGTGGAGGACACGGGTTAGGATTAGGCTGAGGGGAGGGGTGTGGGGTGGGGTTAGCGGACGGGCGAGGATTAGGGGACGGACGGCTGATGTTTCCTTTAAGGGTTGGCATGAGGGTGCGGCTTAGGGCGCCCTAGGGTCCAGGCTAGGGAACGACAGTGGATTAGGGCCCGTGTCTGTCCGGCTTAGGATGAGAGTAGGGGCTAGGGGTTAGCGTACGGTGCGGGCGGGGGCGTCCCCTTCGCAGCGAACACGTGGGAGTAAGAGCTTGGGCCTCGTGTTCTGTTACAGCTGTTTGAGCAGAGGAGTGCACTTCCCACTGCAGCTACAGAAGAAAGGCACAAAGGGGATCCTCAGGCCCGGGGGGCTCACCTGAAGACAGACAGGAGGCGATTCCCCTCACTTCTTCTTACCTGGGCAGAAGTGCAGAGGTGACTCTCTCTCTCTCTCTCTGTGTAACAAACAAACAGGTAGGCCCTAGGTTGGAGCGCAGAGCCCTTTGAGCACACAATCTGGTTGGAGACAAAAACAGACAGGTTTGCTTGACTGTTGTGTGCTCGGCGACTAAGAGGAGAGCTGCACGATCCCCTGTAGGCAGGAAGCATTGACTCGCTCCGTGGGCCCACATTGGCAGCTAACTAACTGGTAGCTTACTTACCTGCAGGAGGAGTCGAGCATCCTAGAGCCACCTGAGGGACCCTAGGCCCGCTCCCCCTTTCCTAAGAACCACAGGCCTGAACCCACACACTGAAGCCGCCGTTTGCTACAGTGGCGACGACTGCGGCCAGCGGAGCCGGTCACCCCGCAGCCCCACGGAGGGACCGCCTGGCCGAATTCCCTCTCCTGCGTGAGAACACACGCGCACACACGAACAAGCTCTCCTCCCTCCCTCCCTCCCTCCTTCCACTAAATAGCTGCCTAGGTGGATATGGGGTAGAACAGTGGTGCGAAACGGTTGCTTTGCCACTTGGCAGGCAGCATCCAGAGCCTGAGAAAAGCAGCACGGGTCCGTGGCCGGCTTAGGGGAAGGGTCAGGGCTGCGGGCGAGGGAACGGGGACGCTTCTTTAGGGTACGACAGCGGTGTAGGGGGTGAGCGTACGTCTTTTCCTCTGTTTGTTTGTGGTGTGCCTTTGCCTGGTAGGGGACCGGCTAGGATGGGGGAGGGCACGGGGACGGGGCCCGGGCAGGGTGTTTGTTTGTTTGTGAGGGAACGGGTACGGGTTAGGCTTAGCTGATGCTTCGGCTAAGGGTCTCGGGTTAGGTTTCGGGGCCGACAACGAGCGAGGCTTAGGGTACCTGCCTGCCTGTCTGTGTGTTTGTCTGTCTGTGAGGGGACGGGTCGGCGTTCGTTAGCGTAAGGATGAGGGTACAGATCAGTGTGAGTGCACGGGTCAGGCTTAGGGAACGGGTACGGTTCGGGTGCAACCGGGGATCGGGGCTAGGGGACGACACCGGGTTAGTGTCCGGCTCCGTGTTAAGGTCCAGGTGAGCGTTAGTGTACGGGTTCGATGTAGGGTGCGAGTAAGGCTTACGCTTAGGGAGCGGGTACGGGTCAGCGCACCGGTTACGACTAGGACCCAAGGGAGGCAGGCAATGGGCACGGTCGTGGGGGGGGGGGGGGGGGGACCCGTTGGGCCAGGCTTCGGGAATGGGCAGAGGAGTTTAGGCTAGCGGTGAGTGGAGGACACGGGTTAGGATTAGGCTGAGGGGAGGGGTGTGGGGTGGGGTTAGCGGACGGGCGAGGATTAGGGGACGGACGGCTGATGTTTCCTTTAAGGGTTGGCATGAGGGTGCGGCTTAGGGCGCCCTAGGGTCCAGGCTAGGGAACGACAGTGGATTAGGGCCCGTGTCTGTCGGCTTAGGATGAGAGTAGGGGCTAGGGGTTAGCGTACGGTGCGGGCGGGGGCGTCCCCTTCGCAGCGAACACGTGGGAGTAAGAGCTTGGGCCTCGTGTTCTGTTACAGCTGTTTGAGCAGAGGAGTGCACTTCCCACTGCAGCTACAGAAGAAAGGCACAAAGGGTATCCTCAGGCCCGGGGGGCTCACCTGAAGACAGACAGGAGGCGATTTCCCTCACTTACCTGGGCAGAAGTGCAGAGGTGACTCTCTCTCTCTCTCTCTGTGTAACAAACAAACAGGTAGGCCCTAGGTTGGAGCGCAGAGCCCTTTGAGCACACAATCTGGTTGGAGACAAAAACAGACAGGTTTGCTTGACTGTTGTGTGCTCGGCGACTAAGAGGAGAGCTGCACGATCCCCTGTAGGCAGGAAGCATTGACTCGCTCCGTGGGCCCACATTGGCAGCTAACTAACTGGTAGCTTACTTACCTGCAGGAGGAGTCGAGCATCCTAGAGCCACCTGAGGGACCCTAGGCCCGCTCCCCCTTTCCTAAGAACCACAGGCCTGAACCCACACACTGAAGCCGCCGTTTGCTACAGTGGCGACGACTGCGGCCAGCGGAGCCGGTCACCCCGCAGCCCCACGGAGGGACCGCCTGGCCGAATTCCCTCTCCTGCGTGAGAACACACGCGCACACACGAACAAGCTCTCCTCCCTCCCTCCCTCCCTCCTTCCACTAAATAGCTGCCTAGGTGGATATGAGGTAGAACAGTGGTGCGAAACGGTTGCTTTGCCATTTGGCAGGCAGCATCCAGAGCCTGAGAAGAGCAGCACGGGTCCGTGGCCGGCTTAGGGCAAGGGTCAGGGCTGCGGGCGAGGGAACGGGGACGCTTCTTTAGGGTACGACAGCGGTGTAGGGGGTGAGCGTACGTCTTTTTCTCTGTTTGTTTGTTTGTGTGTGCCTTTGCCTGGTAGGGGACCGGCTAGGATGGGGGAGGGCACGGGGACGGGGCCCGGGCAGGGTGTTTGTTTGTTTGTGAGGGAACGGGTACGGGTTAGGCTTAGCTGATGCTTCGGCTAAGGGTCTCGGGTTAGGTTTCGGGGCCGACAACGAGCGAGGCTTAGGGTACCTGCCTGCCTGTCTGTGTGTTTGTCTGTCTGTGAGGGGACGGGTCGGCGTTCGTTAGCGTAAGGATGAGGGTACAGATCAGTGTGAGTGCACGGGTCAGGCTTAGGGAACGGGTACGGTTCGGGTGCAACCGGGGATCGGGGCTAGGGGACGACACCGGGTTAGTGTCCGGCTCCGTGTTAGGTCCAGGTGAGCGTTAGTGTACGGGTTCGATGTAGGGTGCGAGTAAGGCTTACGCTTAGGGAGCGGGTACGGGTCAGCGCACCGGTTACGACTAGGATCCAAGGGAGGCAGGCAATGGGCACGGTCGGGGGGGGGGGGGGGGGGGGACCCGTTGGGCCAGGCTTCGGGAATGGGCAGAGGAGTTTAGGCTAGCGGTGAGTGAGTGGAGGACACGGGTTAGGATTAGGCTGAGGGGAGGGGTGTGGGGTGGGGTTAGCGGACGGGCGAGGATTAGGGGACGGACGGCTGATGTTTCCTTTAAGGGTTGGCATGAGGGTGCGGCTTAGGGCGCCCTAGGGTCCAGGCTAGGGAACGACAGTGGATTAGGGCCCGTGTCCGGCTTAGGATGAGAGTAGGGGCTAGGGGTTAGCGTACGGTGCGGCCGGGGGCGTCCCCTTTGCAGCGAACACGTGGGAGTAAGAGCTTGGGCCTCGTGTTCTGTTACAGCTGTTTGAGCAGAGGAGTGCACTTCCCACTGCAGCTACAGAAGAAAGGCACAAAGGGTATCCTCAGGCCCGGGGGGCTCACCTGAAGACAGACAGGAGGCGATTTCCCTCACTTCTTCTTACCTGGGCAGAAGTGCAGAGGTGACTCTCTCTCTCTCTCTCTGTGTAACAAACAAACAGGTAGGCCCTAGGTTGGAGCGCAGAGCCCTTTGAGCACACAATCTGGTTGGAGACAAAAACAGACAGGTTTGCTTGACTGTTGTGTGCTCGGCGACTAAGAGGAGAGCTGCACGATCCCCTGTAGGCAGGAAGCATTGACTCGCTCCGTGGGCCCACATTGGCAGCTAACTAACTGGTAGCTTACTTACCTGCAGGAGGAGTCGAGCATCCTAGAGCCACCTGAGGGACCCTAGGCCCGCTCCCCCTTTCCTAAGAACCACAGGCCTGAACCCACACACTGAAGCCGCCGTTTGCTACAGTGGCGACGACTGCGGCCAGCGGAGCCGGTCACCCCGCAGCCCCACGGAGGGACCGCCTGGCCGAATTCCCTCTCCTGCGTGAGAACACACGCGCACACACGAACAAGCTCTCCTCCCTCCCTCCCTCCCTCCTTCCACTAAATAGCTGCCTAGGTGGATATGGGGTAGAACAGTGGTGCGAAACGGTTGCTTTGCCACTTGGCAGGCAGCATCCAGAGCCTGAGAAAAGCAGCACGGGTCCGTGGCCGGCTTAGGGGAAGGGTCAGGGCTGCGGGCGAGGGAACGGGGACGCTTCTTTAGGGTACGACAGCGGTGTAGGGGGTGAGCGTACGTCTTTTTCTCTGTTTGTTTGTTTGTGTGTGCGTTTGCCTGGTAGGGGACCGGCTAGGATGGGGGAGGGCACGGGGACGGGGCCCGGGCAGGGTGTTTGTTTTTGTTTGTTTGTTTGTGAGGGAACGGGTACGGGTTAGGCTTAGCGGATGCTTCGGCTAAGGGTCTCGGGTTAGGTTTCGGGGCCGACAACGAGCGAGGCTTAGGGTACCTGCCTGCCTGTCTGTGTGTTTGTCTGTTAGGGGACGGGTCGGCGTTCGTTAGTGTAAGGATGAGGGTACGCGGCAGGTCAGTGTGAGTGCACGGGTCAGGCTTAGGGAACGGGTACGGTTCGGGTGCAACCGGGGATCGGGGCTAGGGGACGACACCGGGTTAGTGTCCGGCTCCGTGTTAAGGTCCAGGTGAGCGTTAGTGTACGGGTTCGATGTAGGGTGCGAGTAAGGCTTACGCTTAGGGAGCGGGTACGGGTCAGCGCACCGGTTACGACTAGGACCCAAGGGAGGCAGGCAATGGGCACGGTCGTGGGGGGGGGGGGGGGGACCCGTTGGGCCAGGCTTCGGGAATGGGCAGAGGAGTTTAGGCTAGCGGTGAGTGAGTGGAGGACACGGGTTAGGATTAGGCTGAGGGGAGGGGTGTGGGGTGGGGTTAGCGGACGGGCGAGGATTAGGGGACGGACGGCTGATGTTTCCTTTAAGGGTTGGCATGAGGGTGCGGCTTAGGGCGCCCTAGGGTCCAGGCTAGGGAACGACAGTGGATTAGGGCCCGTGTCTGTCCGGCTTAGGATGAGAGTAGGGGCTAGGGGTTAGCGTACGGTGCGGGCGGGGGCGTCCCCTTCGCAGCGAACACGTGGGAGTAAGAGCTTGGGCCTCGTGTTCTGTTACAGCTGTTTGAGCAGAGGAGTGCACTTCCCACTGCAGCTACAGAAGAAAGGCACAAAGGGGATCCTCAGGCCCGGGGGGCTCACCTGAAGACAGACAGGAGGCGATTCCCCTCACTTCTTACTTACCTGGGCAGAAGTGCAGAGGTGACTCTCTCTCTCTCTCTCTGTGTAACAAACAAACAGGTAGGCCCTAGGTTGGAGCGCAGAGCCCTTTGAGCACACAATCTGGTTGGAGACAAAAACAGACAGGTTTGCTTGACTGTTGTGTGCTCGGCGACTAAGAGGAGAGCTGCACGATCCCCTGTAGGCAGGAAGCATTGACTCGCTCCGTGGGCCCACATTGGCAGCTAACTGGTAGCTTACTTACCTGCAGGAGGAGTCGAGCATCCTAGAGCCACCTGAGGGACCCTAGGCCCGCTCCCCCTTTCCTAAGAACCACAGGCCTGAACCCACACACTGAAGCCGCCGTTTGCTACAGTGGCGACGACTGCGGCCAGCGGAGCCGGTCACCCCGCAGCCCCACGGAGGGACCGCCTGGCCGAATTCCCTCTCCTGCGTGAGAACACACGCGCACACACGAACAAGCTCTCCTCCCTCCCTCCCTCCCTCCTTCCACTAAATAGCTGCCTAGGTGGATATGAGGTAGAACAGTGGTGCGAAACGGTTGCTTTGCCATTTGGCAGGCAGCATCCAGAGCCTGAGAAGAGCAGCACGGGTCCGTGGCCGGCTTAGGGCAAGGGTCAGGGCTGCGGGCGAGGGAACGGGGACGCTTCTTTAGGGTACGACAGCGGTGTAGGGGGTGAGCGTACGTCTTTTTCTCTGTTTGTTTGTTTGTGTGTGCGTTTGCCTGGTAGGGGACCGGCTAGGATGGGGGAGGCCACGGGGACGGGGCCCGGGCAGGGTGTTTGTTTTGTTTGTTTGTTTGTGAGGGAACGGGTACGGGTTAGGCTTAGCTGATGCTTCGGCTAAGGGTCTCGGGTTAGGTTTCGGGGCCGACAACGAGCGAGGCTTAGGGTACCTGCCTGCCTGTCTGTGTGTTTGTCTGTCTGTGAGGGGACGGGTCGGCGTTCGTTAGCGTAAGGATGAGGGTACAGATCAGTGTGAGTGCACGGGTCAGGCTTAGGGAACGGGTACGGTTCGGGTGCAACCGGGGATCGGGGCTAGGGGACGACACCGGGTTAGTGTCCGGCTCCGTGTTAGGTCCAGGTGAGCGTTAGTGTACGGGTTCGATGTAGGGTGCGAGTAAGGCTTACGCTTAGGGAGCGGGTACGGGTCAGCGCACCGGTTACGACTAGGATCCAAGGGAGGCAGGCAATGGGCACGGTCGGGGGGGGGGGGGGGGGGGACCCGTTGGGCCAGGCTTCGGGAATGGGCAGAGGAGTTTAGGCTAGCGGTGAGTGGAGGACACGGGTTAGGATTAGGCTGAGGGGAGGGGTGTGGGGTGGGGTTAGCGGACGGGCGAGGATTAGGGGACGGACGGCTGATGTTTCCTTTAAGGGTTGGCATGAGGGTGCGGCTTAGGGCGCCCTAGGGTCCAGGCTAGGGAACGACAGTGGATTAGGGCCCGTGTCCGGCTTAGGATGAGAGTAGGGGCTAGGGGTTAGCGTACGGTGCGGCCGGGGGCGTCCCCTTTGCAGCGAACACGTGGGAGTAAGAGCTTGGGCCTCGTGTTCTGTTACAGCTGTTTGAGCAGAGGAGTGCACTTCCCACTGCAGCTACAGAAGAAAGGCACAAAGGGTATCCTCAGGCCCGGGGGGCTCACCTGAAGACAGACAGGAGGCGATTTCCCTCACTTACCTGGGCAGAAGTGCAGAGGTGACTCTCTCTCTCTCTCTCTGTGTAACAAACAAACAGGTAGGCCCTAGGTTGGAGCGCAGAGCCCTTTGAGCACACAATCTGGTTGGAGACAAAAACAGACAGGTTTGCTTGACTGTTGTGTGCTCGGCGACTAAGAGGAGAGCTGCACGATCCCCTGTAGGCAGGAAGCATTGACTCGCTCCGTGGGCCCACATTGGCAGCTAACTGGTAGCTTACTTACCTGCAGGAGGAGTCGAGCATCCTAGAGCCACCTGAGGGACCCTAGGCCCGCTCCCCCTTTCCTAAGAACCACAGGCCTGAACCCACACACTGAAGCCGCCGTTTGCTACAGTGGCGACGACTGCGGCCAGCGGAGCCGGTCACCCCGCAGCCCCACGGAGGGACCGCCTGGCCGAATTCCCTCTCCTGCGTGAGAACACACGCGCACACACGAACAAGCTCTCCTCCCTCCCTCCCTCCCTCCTTCCACTAAATAGCTGCCTAGGTGGATATGAGGTAGAACAGTGGTGCGAAACGGTTGCTTTGCCATTTGGCAGGCAGCATCCAGAGCCTGAGAAGAGCAGCACGGGTCCGTGGCCGGCTTAGGGCAAGGGTCAGGGCTGCGGGCGAGGGAACGGGGACGCTTCTTTAGGGTACGACAGCGGTGTAGGGGGTGAGCGTACGTCTTTTTCTCTGTTTGTTTGTGTGTGTGCGTTTGCCTGGTAGGGGACCGGCTAGGATGGGGGAGGGCACGGGGACGGGGCCCGGGCAGGGTGTTTGTTTTTGTTTGTTTGTTTGTGAGGGAACGGGTACGGGTTAGGCTTAGCTGATGCTTCGGCTAAGGGTCTCGGGTTAGGTTTCGGGGCCGACAACGAGCGAGGCTTAGGGTACCTGCCTGCCTGTCTGTGTGTTTGTCTGTCTGTGAGGGGACGGGTCGGCGTTCGTTAGCGTAAGGATGAGGGTACAGATCAGTGTGAGTGCACGGGTCAGGCTTAGGGAACGGGTACGGTTCGGGTGCAACCGGGGATCGGGGCTAGGGGACGACACCGGGTTAGTGTCCGGCTCCGTGTTAAGGTCCAGGTGAGCGTTAGTGTACGGGTTCGATGTAGGGTGCGAGTAAGGCTTACGCTTAGGGAGCGGGTACGGGTCAGCGCACCGGTTACGACTAGGACCCAAGGGAGGCAGGCAATGGGCACGGTCGTGGGGGGGGGGGGGGGGACCCGTTGGGCCAGGCTTCGGGAATGGGCAGAGGAGTTTAGGCTAGCGGTGAGTGGAGGACACGGGTTAGGATTAGGCTGAGGGGAGGGGTGTGGGGTGGGGTTAGCGGACGGGCGAGGATTAGGGGACGGACGGCTGATGTTTCCTTTAAGGGTTGGCATGAGGGTGCGGCTTAGGGCGCCCTAGGGTCCAGGCTAGGGAACGACAGTGGATTAGGGCCCGTGTCTGTCCGGCTTAGGATGAGAGTAGGGGCTAGGGGTTAGCGTACGGTGCGGGCGGGGGCGTCCCCTTCGCAGCGAACACGTGGGAGTAAGAGCTTGGGCCTCGTGTTCTGTTACAGCTGTTTGAGCAGAGGAGTGCACTTCCCACTGCAGCTACAGAAGAAAGGCACAAAGGGGATCCTCAGGCCCGGGGGGCTCACCTGAAGACAGACAGGAGGCGATTCCCCTCACTTCTTCTACCTGGGCAGAAGTGCAGAGGTGACTCTCTCTCTCTCTCTCTGTGTAACAAACAAACAGGTAGGCCCTAGGTTGGAGCGCAGAGCCCTTTGAGCACACAATCTGGTTGGAGACAAAAACAGACAGGTTTGCTTGACTGTTGTGTGCTCGGCGACTAAGAGGAGAGCTGCACGATCCCCTGTAGGCAGGAAGCATTGACTCGCTCCGTGGGCCCACATTGGCAGCTAACTGGTAGCTTACTTACCTGCAGGAGGAGTCGAGCATCCTAGAGCCACCTGAGGGACCCTAGGCCCGCTCCCCCTTTCCTAAGAACCACAGGCCTGAACCCACACACTGAAGCCGCCGTTTGCTACAGTGGCGACGACTGCGGCCAGCGGAGCCGGTCACCCCGCAGCCCCACGGAGGGACCGCCTGGCCGAATTCCCTCTCCTGCGTGAGAACACACGCGCACACACGAACAAGCTCTCCTCCCTCCCTCCCTCCCTCCCTCCTTCCACTAAATAGCTGCCTAGGTGGATATGGGGTAGAACAGTGGTGCGAAACGGTTGCTTTGCCACTTGGCAGGCAGCATCCAGAGCCTGAGAAAAGCAGCACGGGTCCGTGGCCGGCTTAGGGGAAGGGTCAGGGCTGCGGGCGAGGGAACGGGGACGCTTCTTTAGGGTACGACAGCGGTGTAGGGGGTGAGCGTACGTCTTTTCCTCTGTTTGTTTGTGTGTGCGTTTGCCTGGTAGGGGACCGGCTAGGATGGGGGAGGGCACGGGGACGGGGCCCGGGCAGGGTGTTTGTTTTTGTTTGTTTGTTTGTGAGGGAACGGGTACGGGTTAGGCTTAGCGGATGCTTCGGCTAAGGGTCTCGGGTTAGGTTTCGGGGCCGACAACGAGCGAGGCTTAGGGTACCTGCCTGCCTGTCTGTGTGTTTGTCTGTTAGGGGACGGGTCGGCGTTCGTTAGTGTAAGGATGAGGGTACCAGTGCGGGGACGGGCACGCTTGAGGGTACAGGTCAGTGTGAGTGCACGGGTCAGGCTTAGGGAACGGGTACGGTTCGGGTGCAACCGGGGATCGGGGCTAGGGGACGACACCGGGTTAGTGTCCGGCTCCGTGTTAAGGTCCAGGTGAGCGTTAGTGTACGGGTTCGATGTAGGGTGCGAGTAAGGCTTACGCTTAGGGAGCGGGTACGGGTCAGCGCACCGGTTACGACTAGGACCCAAGGGAGGCAGGCAAGGGGCCCGGGCGGGGGGGGGGGGGGGGGGGACCCGTTGGGCCAGGCTTCGGGAATGGGCAGAGGAGTTTAGGCTAGCGGTGAGTGGAGGACACGGGTTAGGATTAGGCTGAGGGGAGGGGTGTGGGGTGGGGTTAGCGGACGGGCGAGGATTAGGGGACGGACGGCTGATGTTTCCTTTAAGGGTTGGCATGAGGGTGCGGCTTAGGGCGCCCTAGGGTCCAGGCTAGGGAA
Source organism: Delphinapterus leucas (assembly GCF_059928025.1). Classification (NCBI taxonomy): domain Eukaryota; kingdom Metazoa; phylum Chordata; class Mammalia; order Artiodactyla; family Monodontidae; genus Delphinapterus; species Delphinapterus leucas. The sequence goes on along the minus strand of NW_028322242.1, from coordinate 13,046,338 downwards.
CGACAGTGGATTAGGGCCCGTGTCTGTCCGGCTTAGGATGAGAGTAGGGGCTAGGGGTTAGCGTACGGTGCGGGCGGGGGCGTCCCCTTCGCAGCGAACACGTGGGAGTAAGAGCTTGGGCCTCGTGTTCTGTTACAGCTGTTTGAGCAGAGGAGTGCACTTCCCACTGCAGCTACAGAAGAAAGGCACAAAGGGGATCCTCAGGCCCGGGGGGCTCACCTGAAGACAGACAGGAGGCGATTCCCCTCACTTCTTACTTACCTGGGCAGAAGTGCAGAGGTGACTCTCTCTCTCTCTCTCTCTGTGTAACAAACAAACAGGTAGGCCCTAGGTTGGAGCGCAGAGCCCTTTGAGCACACAATCTGGTTGGAGACAAAAACAGACAGGTTTGCTTGACTGTTGTGTGCTCGGCGACTAAGAGGAGAGCTGCACGATCCCCTGTAGGCAGGAAGCATTGACTCGCTCCGTGGGCCCACATTGGCAGCTAACTGGTAGCTTACTTACCTGCAGGAGGAGTCGAGCATCCTAGAGCCACCTGAGGGACCCTAGGCCCGCTCCCCCTTTCCTAAGAACCACAGGCCTGAACCCACACACTGAAGCCGCCGTTTGCTACAGTGGCGACGACTGCGGCCAGCGGAGCCGGTCACCCCGCAGCCCCACGGAGGGACCGCCTGGCCGAATTCCCTCTCCTGCGTGAGAACACACGCGCACACACGAACAAGCTCTCCTCCCTCCCTCCCTCCCTCCTTCCACTAAATAGCTGCCTAGGTGGATATGGGGTAGAACAGTGGTGCGAAACGGTTGCTTTGCCACTTGGCAGGCAGCATCCAGAGCCTGAGAAAAGCAGCACGGGTCCGTGGCCGGCTTAGGGGAAGGGTCAGGGCTGCGGGCGAGGGAACGGGGACGCTTCTTTAGGGTACGACAGCGGTGTAGGGGGTGAGCGTACGTCTTTTCCTCTGTTTGTTTGTGTGTGCGTTTGCCTGGTAGGGGACCGGCTAGGATGGGGGAGGGCACGGGGACGGGGCCCGGGCAGGGTGTTTGTTTTTGTTTGTTTGTTTGTGAGGGAACGGGTACGGGTTAGGCTTAGCTGATGCTTCGGCTAAGGGTCTCGGGTTAGGTTTCGGGGCCGACAACGAGCGAGGCTTAGGGTACCTGCCTGCCTGTCTGTGTGTTTGTCTGTTAGGGGACGGGTCGGCGTTCGTTAGTGTAAGGATGAGGGTACCAGTGCGGGGACGGGCACGCTTGAGGGTACAGGTCAGTGTGAGTGCACGGGTCAGGCTTAGGGAACGGGTACGGTTCGGGTGCAACCGGGGATCGGGGCTAGGGGACGACACCGGGTTAGTGTCCGGCTCCGTGTTAAGGTCCAGGTGAGCGTTAGTGTACGGGTTCGATGTAGGGTGCGAGTAAGGCTTACGCTTAGGGAGCGGGTACGGGTCAGCGCACCGGTTACGACTAGGACCCAAGGGAGGCAGGCAATGGGCACGGTCGTGGGGGGGGGGGGGGGGACCCGTTGGGCCAGGCTTCGGGAATGGGCAGAGGAGTTTAGGCTAGCGGTGAGTGGAGGACACGGGTTAGGATTAGGCTGAGGGGAGGGGTGTGGGGTGGGGTTAGCGGACGGGCGAGGATTAGGGGACGGACGGCTGATGTTTCCTTTAAGGGTTGGCATGAGGGTGCGGCTTAGGGCGCCCTAGGGTCCAGGCTAGGGAACGACAGTGGATTAGGGCCCGTGTCTGTCCGGCTTAGGATGAGAGTAGGGGCTAGGGGTTAGCGTACGGTGCGGGCGGGGGCGTCCCCTTCGCAGCGAACACGTGGGAGTAAGAGCTTGGGCCTCGTGTTCTGTTACAGCTGTTTGAGCAGAGGAGTGCACTTCCCACTGCAGCTACAGAAGAAAGGCACAAAGGGGATCCTCAGGCCCGGGGGGCTCACCTGAAGACAGACAGGAGGCGATTCCCCTCACTTTTACCTGGGCAGAAGTGCAGAGGTGACTCTCTCTCTCTCTCTCTGTGTAACAAACAAACAGGTAGGCCCTAGGTTGGAGCGCAGAGCCCTTTGAGCACACAATCTGGTTGGAGACAAAAACAGACAGGTTTGCTTGACTGTTGTGTGCTCGGCGACTAAGAGGAGAGCTGCACGATCCCCTGTAGGCAGGAAGCATTGACTCGCTCCGTGGGCCCACATTGGCAGCTAACTGGTAGCTTACTTACCTGCAGGAGGAGTCGAGCATCCTAGAGCCACCTGAGGGACCCTAGGCCCGCTCCCCCTTTCCTAAGAACCACAGGCCTGAACCCACACACTGAAGCCGCCGTTTGCTACAGTGGCGACGACTGCGGCCAGCGGAGCCGGTCACCCCGCAGCCCCACGGAGGGACCGCCTGGCCGAATTCCCTCTCCTGCGTGAGAACACACGCGCACACACGAACAAGCTCTCCTCCCTCCCTCCCTCCCTCCCTCTTCCACTAAATAGCTGCCTAGGTGGATATGGGGTAGAACAGTGGTGCGAAACGGTTGCTTTGCCACTTGGCAGGCAGCATCCAGAGCCTGAGAAAAGCAGCACGGGTCCGTGGCCGGCTTAGGGGAAGGGTCAGGGCTGCGGGCGAGGGAACGGGGACGCTTCTTTAGGGTACGACAGCGGTGTAGGGGGTGAGCGTACGTCTTTTCCTCTGTTTGTTTGTGTGTGCGTTTGCCTGGTAGGGGACCGGCTAGGATGGGGGAGGGCACGGGGACGGGGCCCGGGCAGGGTGTTTGTTTTTGTTTGTTTGTTTGTGAGGGAACGGGTACGGGTTAGGCTTAGCTGATGCTTCGGCTAAGGGTCTCGGGTTAGGTTTCGGGGCCGACAACGAGCGAGGCTTAGGGTACCTGCCTGCCTGTCTGTGTGTTTGTCTGTTAGGGGACGGGTCGGCGTTCGTTAGTGTAAGGATGAGGGTACCAGGTCAGTGTGAGTGCACGGGTCAGGCTTAGGGAACGGGTACGGTTCGGGTGCAACCGGGGATCGGGGCTAGGGGACGACACCGGGTTAGTGTCCGGCTCCGTGTTAAGGTCCAGGTGAGCGTTAGTGTACGGGTTCGATGTAGGGTGCGAGTAAGGCTTACGCTTAGGGAGCGGGTACGGGTCAGCGCACCGGTTACGACTAGGACCCAAGGGAGGCAGGCAATGGGCACGGTCGTGGGGGGGGGGGGGGGGACCCGTTGGGCCAGGCTTCGGGAATGGGCAGAGGAGTTTAGGCTAGCGGTGAGTGGAGGACACGGGTTAGGATTAGGCTGAGGGGAGGGGTGTGGGGTGGGGTTAGCGGACGGGCGAGGATTAGGGGACGGACGGCTGATGTTTCCTTTAAGGGTTGGCATGAGGGTGCGGCTTAGGGCGCCCTAGGGTCCAGGCTAGGGAACGACAGTGGATTAGGGCCCGTGTCTGTCCGGCTTAGGATGAGAGTAGGGGCTAGGGGTTAGCGTACGGTGCGGGCGGGGGCGTCCCCTTCGCAGCGAACACGTGGGAGTAAGAGCTTGGGCCTCGTGTTCTGTTACAGCTGTTTGAGCAGAGGAGTGCACTTCCCACTGCAGCTACAGAAGAAAGGCACAAAGGGGATCCTCAGGCCCGGGGGGCTCACCTGAAGACAGACAGGAGGCGATTCCCCTCACTTCTTACTTACCTGGGCAGAAGTGCAGAGGTGACTCTCTCTCTCTCTCTCTGTGTAACAAACAAACAGGTAGGCCCTAGGTTGGAGCGCAGAGCCCTTTGAGCACACAATCTGGTTGGAGACAAAAACAGACAGGTTTGCTTGACTGTTGTGTGCTCGGCGACTAAGAGGAGAGCTGCACGATCCCCTGTAGGCAGGAAGCATTGACTCGCTCCGTGGGCCCACATTGGCAGCTAACTGGTAGCTTACTTACCTGCAGGAGGAGTCGAGCATCCTAGAGCCACCTGAGGGACCCTAGGCCCGCTCCCCCTTTCCTAAGAACCACAGGCCTGAACCCACACACTGAAGCCGCCGTTTGCTACAGTGGCGACGACTGCGGCCAGCGGAGCCGGTCACCCCGCAGCCCCACGGAGGGACCGCCTGGCCGAATTCCCTCTCCTGCGTGAGAACACACGCGCACACACGAACAAGCTCTCCTCCCTCCCTCCCTCCCTCCCTCTTCCACTAAATAGCTGCCTAGGTGGATATGGGGTAGAACAGTGGTGCGAAACGGTTGCTTTGCCACTTGGCAGGCAGCATCCAGAGCCTGAGAAAAGCAGCACGGGTCCGTGGCCGGCTTAGGGGAAGGGTCAGGGCTGCGGGCGAGGGAACGGGGACGCTTCTTTAGGGTACGACAGCGGTGTAGGGGGTGAGCGTACGTCTTTTCCTCTGTTTGTTTGTGTGTGCGTTTGCCTGGTAGGGGACCGGCTAGGATGGGGGAGGGCACGGGGACGGGGCCCGGGCAGGGTGTTTGTTTTTGTTTGTTTGTTTGTGAGGGAACGGGTACGGGTTAGGCTTAGCTGATGCTTCGGCTAAGGGTCTCGGGTTAGGTTTCGGGGCCGACAACGAGCGAGGCTTAGGGTACCTGCCTGCCTGTCTGTGTGTTTGTCTGTTAGGGGACGGGTCGGCGTTCGTTAGTGTAAGGATGAGGGTACCAGTGCGGGGACGGGCACGCTTGAGGGTACAGGTCAGTGTGAGTGCACGGGTCAGGCTTAGGGAACGGGTACGGTTCGGGTGCAACCGGGGATCGGGGCTAGGGGACGACACCGGGTTAGTGTCCGGCTCCGTGTTAAGGTCCAGGTGAGCGTTAGTGTACGGGTTCGATGTAGGGTGCGAGTAAGGCTTACGCTTAGGGAGCGGGTACGGGTCAGCGCACCGGTTACGACTAGGACCCAAGGGAGGCAGGCAATGGGCACGGTCGTGGGGGGGGGGGGACCCGTTGGGCCAGGCTTCGGGAATGGGCAGAGGAGTTTAGGCTAGCGGTGAGTGGAGGACACGGGTTAGGATTAGGCTGAGGGGAGGGGTGTGGGGTGGGGTTAGCGGACGGGCGAGGATTAGGGGACGGACGGCTGATGTTTCCTTTAAGGGTTGGCATGAGGGTGCGGCTTAGGGCGCCCTAGGGTCCAGGCTAGGGAACGACAGTGGATTAGGGCCCGTGTCTGCCGGCTTAGGATGAGAGTAGGGGCTAGGGGTTAGCGTACGGTGCGGGCGGGGGCGTCCCCTTCGCAGCGAACACGTGGGAGTAAGAGCTTGGGCCTCGTGTTCTGTTACAGCTGTTTGAGCAGAGGAGTGCACTTCCCACTGCAGCTACAGAAGAAAGGCACAAAGGGGATCCTCAGGCCCGGGGGGCTCACCTGAAGACAGACAGGAGGCGATTCCCCTCACTTCTTACTTACCTGGGCAGAAGTGCAGAGGTGACTCTCTCTCTCTCTCTCTGTGTAACAAACAAACAGGTAGGCCCTAGGTTGGAGCGCAGAGCCCTTTGAGCACACAATCTGGTTGGAGACAAAAACAGACAGGTTTGCTTGACTGTTGTGTGCTCGGCGACTAAGAGGAGAGCTGCACGATCCCCTGTAGGCAGGAAGCATTGACTCGCTCCGTGGGCCCACATTGGCAGCTAACTGGTAGCTTACTTACCTGCAGGAGGAGTCGAGCATCCTAGAGCCACCTGAGGGACCCTAGGCCCGCTCCCCCTTTCCTAAGAACCACAGGCCTGAACCCACACACTGAAGCCGCCGTTTGCTACAGTGGCGACGACTGCGGCCAGCGGAGCCGGTCACCCCGCAGCCCCACGGAGGGACCGCCTGGCCGAATTCCCTCTCCTGCGTGAGAACACACGCGCACACACGAACAAGCTCTCCTCCCTCCCTCCCTCCCTCCCTCCTTCCACTAAATAGCTGCCTAGGTGGATATGGGGTAGAACAGTGGTGCGAAACGGTTGCTTTGCCACTTGGCAGGCAGCATCCAGAGCCTGAGAAAAGCAGCACGGGTCCGTGGCCGGCTTAGGGGAAGGGTCAGGGCTGCGGGCGAGGGAACGGGGACGCTTCTTTAGGGTACGACAGCGGTGTAGGGGGTGAGCGTACGTCTTTTCCTCTGTTTGTTTGTGTGTGCGTTTGCCTGGTAGGGGACCGGCTAGGATGGGGGAGGGCACGGGGACGGGGCCCGGGCAGGGTGTTTGTTTTTGTTTGTTTGTTTGTGAGGGAACGGGTACGGGTTAGGCTTAGCGGATGCTTCGGCTAAGGGTCTCGGGTTAGGTTTCGGGGCCGACAACGAGCGAGGCTTAGGGTACCTGCCTGCCTGTCTGTGTGTTTGTCTGTTAGGGGACGGGTCGGCGTTCGTTAGTGTAAGGATGAGGGTACCAGTGCGGGGACGGGCACGCTTGAGGGTACAGGTCAGTGTGAGTGCACGGGTCAGGCTTAGGGAACGGGTACGGTTCGGGTGCAACCGGGGATCGGGGCTAGGGGACGACACCGGGTTAGTGTCCGGCTCCGTGTTAAGGTCCAGGTGAGCGTTAGTGTACGGGTTCGATGTAGGGTGCGAGTAAGGCTTACGCTTAGGGAGCGGGTACGGGTCAGCGCACCGGTTACGACTAGGACCCAAGGGAGGCAGGCAATGGGCACGGTCGGGGGGGGGGGGGGGGGACCCGTTGGGCCAGGCTTCGGGAATGGGCAGAGGAGTTTAGGCTAGCGGTGAGTGGAGGACACGGGTTAGGATTAGGCTGAGGGGAGGGGTGTGGGGTGGGGTTAGCGGACGGGCGAGGATTAGGGGACGGACGGCTGATGTTTCCTTTAAGGGTTGGCATGAGGGTGCGGCTTAGGGCGCCCTAGGGTCCAGGCTAGGGAACGACAGTGGATTAGGGCCCGTGTCTGTCCGGCTTAGGATGAGAGTAGGGGCTAGGGGTTAGCGTACGGTGCGGGCGGGGGCGTCCCCTTCGCAGCGAACACGTGGGAGTAAGAGCTTGGGCCTCGTGTTCTGTTACAGCTGTTTGAGCAGAGGAGTGCACTTCCCACTGCAGCTACAGAAGAAAGGCACAAAGGGGATCCTCAGGCCCGGGGGGCTCACCTGAAGACAGACAGGAGGCGATTCCCCTCACTTCTTACTTACCTGGGCAGAAGTGCAGAGGTGACTCTCTCTCTCTCTCTCTGTGTAACAAACAAACAGGTAGGCCCTAGGTTGGAGCGCAGAGCCCTTTGAGCACACAATCTGGTTGGAGACAAAAACAGACAGGTTTGCTTGACTGTTGTGTGCTCGGCGACTAAGAGGAGAGCTGCACGATCCCCTGTAGGCAGGAAGCATTGACTCGCTCCGTGGGCCCACATTGGCAGCTAACTGGTAGCTTACTTACCTGCAGGAGGAGTCGAGCATCCTAGAGCCACCTGAGGGACCCTAGGCCCGCTCCCCCTTTCCTAAGAACCACAGGCCTGAACCCACACACTGAAGCCGCCGTTTGCTACAGTGGCGACGACTGCGGCCAGCGGAGCCGGTCACCCCGCAGCCCCACGGAGGGACCGCCTGGCCGAATTCCCTCTCCTGCGTGAGAACACACGCGCACACACGAACAAGCTCTCCTCCCTCCCTCCCTCCCTCCCTCCTTCCACTAAATAGCTGCCTAGGTGGATATGGGGTAGAACAGTGGTGCGAAACGGTTGCTTTGCCACTTGGCAGGCAGCATCCAGAGCCTGAGAAAAGCAGCACGGGTCCGTGGCCGGCTTAGGGGAAGGGTCAGGGCTGCGGGCGAGGGAACGGGGACGCTTCTTTAGGGTACGACAGCGGTGTAGGGGGTGAGCGTACGTCTTTTCCTCTGTTTGTTTGTGTGTGCGTTTGCCTGGTAGGGGACCGGCTAGGATGGGGGAGGGCACGGGGACGGGGCCCGGGCAGGGTGTTTGTTTTTGTTTGTTTGTTTGTGAGGGAACGGGTACGGGTTAGGCTTAGCTGATGCTTCGGCTAAGGGTCTCGGGTTAGGTTTCGGGGCCGACAACGAGCGAGGCTTAGGGTACCTGCCTGCCTGTCTGTGTGTTTGTCTGTTAGGGGACGGGTCGGCGTTCGTTAGTGTAAGGATGAGGGTACCAGTGCGGGGACGGGCACGCTTGAGGGTACAGGTCAGTGTGAGTGCACGGGTCAGGCTTAGGGAACGGGTACGGTTCGGGTGCAACCGGGGATCGGGGCTAGGGGACGACACCGGGTTAGTGTCCGGCTCCGTGTTAAGGTCCAGGTGAGCGTTAGTGTACGGGTTCGATGTAGGGTGCGAGTAAGGCTTACGCTTAGGGAGCGGGTACGGGTCAGCGCACCGGTTACGACTAGGACCCAAGGGAGGCAGGCAATGGGCACGGTCGTGGGGGGGGGGGGGACCCGTTGGGCCAGGCTTCGGGAATGGGCAGAGGAGTTTAGGCTAGCGGTGAGTGGAGGACACGGGTTAGGATTAGGCTGAGGGGAGGGGTGTGGGGTGGGGTTAGCGGACGGGCGAGGATTAGGGGACGGACGGCTGATGTTTCCTTTAAGGGTTGGCATGAGGGTGCGGCTTAGGGCGCCCTAGGGTCCAGGCTAGGGAACGACAGTGGATTAGGGCCCGTGTCTGTCCGGCTTAGGATGAGAGTAGGGGCTAGGGGTTAGCGTACGGTGCGGGCGGGGGCGTCCCCTTCGCAGCGAACACGTGGGAGTAAGAGCTTGGGCCTCGTGTTCTGTTACAGCTGTTTGAGCAGAGGAGTGCACTTCCCACTGCAGCTACAGAAGAAAGGCACAAAGGGGATCCTCAGGCCCGGGGGGCTCACCTGAAGACAGACAGGAGGCGATTCCCCTCACTTCTTACTTACCTGGGCAGAAGTGCAGAGGTGACTCTCTCTCTCTCTCTGTGTAACAAACAAACAGGTAGGCCCTAGGTTGGAGCGCAGAGCCCTTTGAGCACACAATCTGGTTGGAGACAAAAACAGACAGGTTTGCTTGACTGTTGTGTGCTCGGCGACTAAGAGGAGAGCTGCACGATCCCCTGTAGGCAGGAAGCATTGACTCGCTCCGTGGGCCCACATTGGCAGCTAACTGGTAGCTTACTTACCTGCAGGAGGAGTCGAGCATCCTAGAGCCACCTGAGGGACCCTAGGCCCGCTCCCCCTTTCCTAAGAACCACAGGCCTGAACCCACACACTGAAGCCGCCGTTTGCTACAGTGGCGACGACTGCGGCCAGCGGAGCCGGTCACCCCGCAGCCCCACGGAGGGACCGCCTGGCCGAATTCCCTCTCCTGCGTGAGAACACACGCGCACACACGAACAAGCTCTCCTCCCTCCCTCCCTCCCTCCCTCCTTCCACTAAATAGCTGCCTAGGTGGATATGGGGTAGAACAGTGGTGCGAAACGGTTGCTTTGCCACTTGGCAGGCAGCATCCAGAGCCTGAGAAAAGCAGCACGGGTCCGTGGCCGGCTTAGGGGAAGGGTCAGGGCTGCGGGCGAGGGAACGGGGACGCTTCTTTAGGGTACGACAGCGGTGTAGGGGGTGAGCGTACGTCTTTTCCTCTGTTTGTTTGTGTGTGCGTTTGCCTGGTAGGGGACCGGCTAGGATGGGGGAGGGCACGGGGACGGGGCCCGGGCAGGGTGTTTGTTTTTGTTTGTTTGTTTGTGAGGGAACGGGTACGGGTTAGGCTTAGCGGATGCTTCGGCTAAGGGTCTCGGGTTAGGTTTCGGGGCCGACAACGAGCGAGGCTTAGGGTACCTGCCTGCCTGTCTGTGTGTTTGTCTGTTAGGGGACGGGTCGGCGTTCGTTAGTGTAAGGATGAGGGTACCAGTGCGGGGACGGGCACGCTTGAGGGTACAGGTCAGTGTGAGTGCACGGGTCAGGCTTAGGGAACGGGTACGGTTCGGGTGCAACCGGGGATCGGGGCTAGGGGACGACACCGGGTTAGTGTCCGGCTCCGTGTTAAGGTCCAGGTGAGCGTTAGTGTACGGGTTCGATGTAGGGTGCGAGTAAGGCTTACGCTTAGGGAGCGGGTACGGGTCAGCGCACCGGTTACGACTAGGACCCAAGGGAGGCAGGCAATGGGCACGGTCGTGGGGGGGGGGGGGGGGGACCCGTTGGGCCAGGCTTCGGGAATGGGCAGAGGAGTTTAGGCTAGCGGTGAGTGGAGGACACGGGTTAGGATTAGGCTGAGGGGAGGGGTGTGGGGTGGGGTTAGCGGACGGGCGAGGATTAGGGGACGGACGGCTGATGTTTCCTTTAAGGGTTGGCATGAGGGTGCGGCTTAGGGCGCCCTAGGGTCCAGGCTAGGGAACGACAGTGGATTAGGGCCCGTGTCTGTCCGGCTTAGGATGAGAGTAGGGGCTAGGGGTTAGCGTACGGTGCGGGCGGGGGCGTCCCCTTCGCAGCGAACACGTGGGAGTAAGAGCTTGGGCCTCGTGTTCTGTTACAGCTGTTTGAGCAGAGGAGTGCACTTCCCACTGCAGCTACAGAAGAAAGGCACAAAGGGGATCCTCAGGCCCGGGGGGCTCACCTGAAGACAGACAGGAGGCGATTCCCCTCACTTACCTGGGCAGAAGTGCAGAGGTGACTCTCTCTCTCTCTCTCTGTGTAACAAACAAACAGGTAGGCCCTAGGTTGGAGCGCAGAGCCCTTTGAGCACACAATCTGGTTGGAGACAAAAACAGACAGGTTTGCTTGACTGTTGTGTGCTCGGCGACTAAGAGGAGAGCTGCACGATCCCCTGTAGGCAGGAAGCATTGACTCGCTCCGTGGGCCCACATTGGCAGCTAACTGGTAGCTTACTTACCTGCAGGAGGAGTCGAGCATCCTAGAGCCACCTGAGGGACCCTAGGCCCGCTCCCCCTTTCCTAAGAACCACAGGCCTGAACCCACACACTGAAGCCGCCGTTTGCTACAGTGGCGACGACTGCGGCCAGCGGAGCCGGTCACCCCGCAGCCCCACGGAGGGACCGCCTGGCCGAATTCCCTCTCCTGCGTGAGAACACACGCGCACACACGAACAAGCTCTCCTCCCTCCCTCCCTCCCTCCTTCCACTAAATAGCTGCCTAGGTGGATATGGGGTAGAACAGTGGTGCGAAACGGTTGCTTTGCCACTTGGCAGGCAGCATCCAGAGCCTGAGAAAAGCAGCACGGGTCCGTGGCCGGCTTAGGGGAAGGGTCAGGGCTGCGGGCGAGGGAACGGGGACGCTTCTTTAGGGTACGACAGCGGTGTAGGGGGTGAGCGTACGTCTTTTCCTCTGTTTGTTTGTGTGTGCGTTTGCCTGGTAGGGGACCGGCTAGGATGGGGGAGGGCACGGGGACGGGGCCCGGGCAGGGTGTTTGTTTTTGTTTGTTTGTTTGTGAGGGAACGGGTACGGGTTAGGCTTAGCTGATGCTTCGGCTAAGGGTCTCGGGTTAGGTTTCGGGGCCGACAACGAGCGAGGCTTAGGGTACCTGCCTGCCTGTCTGTGTGTTTGTCTGTTAGGGGACGGGTCGGCGTTCGTTAGTGTAAGGATGAGGGTACCAGTGCGGGGACGGGCACGCTTGAGGGTACAGGTCAGTGTGAGTGCACGGGTCAGGCTTAGGGAACGGGTACGGTTCGGGTGCAACCGGGGATCGGGGCTAGGGGACGACACCGGGTTAGTGTCCGGCTCCGTGTTAAGGTCCAGGTGAGCGTTAGTGTACGGGTTCGATGTAGGGTGCGAGTAAGGCTTACGCTTAGGGAGCGGGTACGGGTCAGCGCACCGGTTACGACTAGGACCCAAGGGAGGCAGGCAATGGGCACGGTCGGGGGGGGGGGGGGGGGACCCGTTGGGCCAGGCTTCGGGAATGGGCAGAGGAGTTTAGGCTAGCGGTGAGTGGAGGACACGGGTTAGGATTAGGCTGAGGGGAGGGGTGTGGGGTGGGGTTAGCGGACGGGCGAGGATTAGGGGACGGACGGCTGATGTTTCCTTTAAGGGTTGGCATGAGGGTGCGGCTTAGGGCGCCCTAGGGTCCAGGCTAGGGAACGACAGTGGATTAGGGCCCGTGTCTGTCCGGCTTAGGATGAGAGTAGGGGCTAGGGGTTAGCGTACGGTGCGGGCGGGGGCGTCCCCTTCGCAGCGAACACGTGGGAGTAAGAGCTTGGGCCTCGTGTTCTGTTACAGCTGTTTGAGCAGAGGAGTGCACTTCCCACTGCAGCTACAGAAGAAAGGCACAAAGGGGATCCTCAGGCCCGGGGGGCTCACCTGAAGACAGACAGGAGGCGATTCCCCTCACTTACCTGGGCAGAAGTGCAGAGGTGACTCTCTCTCTCTCTCTCTGTGTAACAAACAAACAGGTAGGCCCTAGGTTGGAGCGCAGAGCCCTTTGAGCACACAATCTGGTTGGAGACAAAAACAGACAGGTTTGCTTGACTGTTGTGTGCTCGGCGACTAAGAGGAGAGCTGCACGATCCCCTGTAGGCAGGAAGCATTGACTCGCTCCGTGGGCCCACATTGGCAGCTAACTGGTAGCTTACTTACCTGCAGGAGGAGTCGAGCATCCTAGAGCCACCTGAGGGACCCTAGGCCCGCTCCCCCTTTCCTAAGAACCACAGGCCTGAACCCACACACTGAAGCCGCCGTTTGCTACAGTGGCGACGACTGCGGCCAGCGGAGCCGGTCACCCCGCAGCCCCACGGAGGGACCGCCTGGCCGAATTCCCTCTCCTGCGTGAGAACACACGCGCACACACGAACAAGCTCTCCTCCCTCCCTCCCTCCCTCCCTCTCCACTAAATAGCTGCCTAGGTGGATATGGGGTAGAACAGTGGTGCGAAACGGTTGCTTTGCCACTTGGCAGGCAGCATCCAGAGCCTGAGAAAAGCAGCACGGGTCCGTGGCCGGCTTAGGGGAAGGGTCAGGGCTGCGGGCGAGGGAACGGGGACGCTTCTTTAGGGTACGACAGCGGTGTAGGGGGTGAGCGTACGTCTTTTCCTCTGTTTGTTTGTGTGTGCGTTTGCCTGGTAGGGGACCGGCTAGGATGGGGGAGGGCACGGGGACGGGGCCCGGGCAGGGTGTTTGTTTTTGTTTGTTTGTTTGTGAGGGAACGGGTACGGGTTAGGCTTAGCTGATGCTTCGGCTAAGGGTCTCGGGTTAGGTTTCGGGGCCGACAACGAGCGAGGCTTAGGGTACCTGCCTGCCTGTCTGTGTGTTTGTCTGTTAGGGGACGGGTCGGCGTTCGTTAGTGTAAGGATGAGGGTACCAGTGCGGGGACGGGCACGCTTGAGGGTACAGGTCAGTGTGAGTGCACGGGTCAGGCTTAGGGAACGGGTACGGTTCGGGTGCAACCGGGGATCGGGGCTAGGGGACGACACCGGGTTAGTGTCCGGCTCCGTGTTAAGGTCCAGGTGAGCGTTAGTGTACGGGTTCGATGTAGGGTGCGAGTAAGGCTTACGCTTAGGGAGCGGGTACGGGTCAGCGCACCGGTTACGACTAGGACCCAAGGGAGGCAGGCAATGGGCACGGTCGTGGGGGGGGGGGGGGGGACCCGTTGGGCCAGGCTTCGGGAATGGGCAGAGGAGTTTAGGCTAGCGGTGAGTGGAGGACACGGGTTAGGATTAGGCTGAGGGGAGGGGTGTGGGGTGGGGTTAGCGGACGGGCGAGGATTAGGGGACGGACGGCTGATGTTTCCTTTAAGGGTTGGCATGAGGGTGCGGCTTAGGGCGCCCTAGGGTCCAGGCTAGGGAACGACAGTGGATTAGGGCCCGTGTCTGTCCGGCTTAGGATGAGAGTAGGGGCTAGGGGTTAGCGTACGGTGCGGGCGGGGGCGTCCCCTTCGCAGCGAACACGTGGGAGTAAGAGCTTGGGCCTCGTGTTCTGTTACAGCTGTTTGAGCAGAGGAGTGCACTTCCCACTGCAGCTACAGAAGAAAGGCACAAAGGGGATCCTCAGGCCCGGGGGGCTCACCTGAAGACAGACAGGAGGCGATTCCCCTCACTTACCTGGGCAGAAGTGCAGAGGTGACTCTCTCTCTCTCTCTCTGTGTAACAAACAAACAGGTAGGCCCTAGGTTGGAGCGCAGAGCCCTTTGAGCACACAATCTGGTTGGAGACAAAAACAGACAGGTTTGCTTGACTGTTGTGTGCTCGGCGACTAAGAGGAGAGCTGCACGATCCCCTGTAGGCAGGAAGCATTGACTCGCTCCGTGGGCCCACATTGGCAGCTAACTGGTAGCTTACTTACCTGCAGGAGGAGTCGAGCATCCTAGAGCCACCTGAGGGACCCTAGGCCCGCTCCCCCTTTCCTAAGAACCACAGGCCTGAACCCACACACTGAAGCCGCCGTTTGCTACAGTGGCGACGACTGCGGCCAGCGGAGCCGGTCACCCCGCAGCCCCACGGAGGGACCGCCTGGCCGAATTCCCTCTCCTGCGTGAGAACACACGCGCACACACGAACAAGCTCTCCTCCCTCCCTCCCTCCCTCCCTCCTTCCACTAAATAGCTGCCTAGGTGGATATGGGGTAGAACAGTGGTGCGAAACGGTTGCTTTGCCACTTGGCAGGCAGCATCCAGAGCCTGAGAAAAGCAGCACGGGTCCGTGGCCGGCTTAGGGGAAGGGTCAGGGCTGCGGGCGAGGGAACGGGGACGCTTCTTTAGGGTACGACAGCGGTGTAGGGGGTGAGCGTACGTCTTTTCCTCTGTTTGTTTGTGTGTGCGTTTGCCTGGTAGGGGACCGGCTAGGATGGGGGAGGGCACGGGGACGGGGCCCGGGCAGGGTGTTTGTTTTTGTTTGTTTGTTTGTGAGGGAACGGGTACGGGTTAGGCTTAGCTGATGCTTCGGCTAAGGGTCTCGGGTTAGGTTTCGGGGCCGACAACGAGCGAGGCTTAGGGTACCTGCCTGCCTGTCTGTGTGTTTGTCTGTTAGGGGACGGGTCGGCGTTCGTTAGTGTAAGGATGAGGGTACCAGTGCGGGGACGGGCACGCTTGAGGGTACAGGTCAGTGTGAGTGCACGGGTCAGGCTTAGGGAACGGGTACGGTTCGGGTGCAACCGGGGATCGGGGCTAGGGGACGACACCGGGTTAGTGTCCGGCTCCGTGTTAAGGTCCAGGTGAGCGTTAGTGTACGGGTTCGATGTAGGGTGCGAGTAAGGCTTACGCTTAGGGAGCGGGTACGGGTCAGCGCACCGGTTACGACTAGGACCCAAGGGAGGCAGGCAATGGGCACGGTCGTGGGGGGGGGGGGGACCCGTTGGGCCAGGCTTCGGGAATGGGCAGAGGAGTTTAGGCTAGCGGTGAGTGGAGGACACGGGTTAGGATTAGGCTGAGGGGAGGGGTGTGGGGTGGGGTTAGCGGACGGGCGAGGATTAGGGGACGGACGGCTGATGTTTCCTTTAAGGGTTGGCATGAGGGTGCGGCTTAGGGCGCCCTAGGGTCCAGGCTAGGGAACGACAGTGGATTAGGGCCCGTGTCTGTCCGGCTTAGGATGAGAGTAGGGGCTAGGGGTTAGCGTACGGTGCGGGCGGGGGCGTCCCCTTCGCAGCGAACACGTGGGAGTAAGAGCTTGGGCCTCGTGTTCTGTTACAGCTGTTTGAGCAGAGGAGTGCACTTCCCACTGCAGCTACAGAAGAAAGGCACAAAGGGGATCCTCAGGCCCGGGGGGCTCACCTGAAGACAGACAGGAGGCGATTCCCCTCACTTCTTACTTACCTGGGCAGAAGTGCAGAGGTGACTCTCTCTCTCTCTCTCTGTGTAACAAACAAACAGGTAGGCCCTAGGTTGGAGCGCAGAGCCCTTTGAGCACACAATCTGGTTGGAGACAAAAACAGACAGGTTTGCTTGACTGTTGTGTGCTCGGCGACTAAGAGGAGAGCTGCACGATCCCCTGTAGGCAGGAAGCATTGACTCGCTCCGTGGGCCCACATTGGCAGCTAACTGGTAGCTTACTTACCTGCAGGAGGAGTCGAGCATCCTAGAGCCACCTGAGGGACCCTAGGCCCGCTCCCCCTTTCCTAAGAACCACAGGCCTGAACCCACACACTGAAGCCGCCGTTTGCTACAGTGGCGACGACTGCGGCCAGCGGAGCCGGTCACCCCGCAGCCCCACGGAGGGACCGCCTGGCCGAATTCCCTCTCCTGCGTGAGAACACACGCGCACACACGAACAAGCTCTCCTCCCTCCCTCCCTCCCTCCCTCCTTCCACTAAATAGCTGCCTAGGTGGATATGGGGTAGAACAGTGGTGCGAAACGGTTGCTTTGCCACTTGGCAGGCAGCATCCAGAGCCTGAGAAAAGCAGCACGGGTCCGTGGCCGGCTTAGGGGAAGGGTCAGGGCTGCGGGCGAGGGAACGGGGACGCTTCTTTAGGGTACGACAGCGGTGTAGGGGGTGAGCGTACGTCTTTTCCTCTGTTTGTTTGTGTGTGCGTTTGCCTGGTAGGGGACCGGCTAGGATGGGGGAGGGCACGGGGACGGGGCCCGGGCAGGGTGTTTGTTTTTGTTTGTTTGTTTGTGAGGGAACGGGTACGGGTTAGGCTTAGCGGATGCTTCGGCTAAGGGTCTCGGGTTAGGTTTCGGGGCCGACAACGAGCGAGGCTTAGGGTACCTGCCTGCCTGTCTGTGTGTTTGTCTGTTAGGGGACGGGTCGGCGTTCGTTAGTGTAAGGATGAGGGTACCAGTGCGGGGACGGGCACGCTTGAGGGTACAGGTCAGTGTGAGTGCACGGGTCAGGCTTAGGGAACGGGTACGGTTCGGGTGCAACCGGGGATCGGGGCTAGGGGACGACACCGGGTTAGTGTCCGGCTCCGTGTTAAGGTCCAGGTGAGCGTTAGTGTACGGGTTCGATGTAGGGTGCGAGTAAGGCTTACGCTTAGGGAGCGGGTACGGGTCAGCGCACCGGTTACGACTAGGACCCAAGGGAGGCAGGCAATGGGCACGGTCGTGGGGGGGGGGGGGACCCGTTGGGCCAGGCTTCGGGAATGGGCAGAGGAGTTTAGGCTAGCGGTGAGTGGAGGACACGGGTTAGGATTAGGCTGAGGGGAGGGGTGTGGGGTGGGGTTAGCGGACGGGCGAGGATTAGGGGACGGACGGCTGATGTTTCCTTTAAGGGTTGGCATGAGGGTGCGGCTTAGGGCGCCCTAGGGTCCAGGCTAGGGAACGACAGTGGATTAGGGCCCGTGTCTGTCCGGCTTAGGATGAGAGTAGGGGCTAGGGGTTAGCGTACGGTGCGGGCGGGGGCGTCCCCTTCGCAGCGAACACGTGGGAGTAAGAGCTTGGGCCTCGTGTTCTGTTACAGCTGTTTGAGCAGAGGAGTGCACTTCCCACTGCAGCTACAGAAGAAAGGCACAAAGGGGATCCTCAGGCCCGGGGGGCTCACCTGAAGACAGACAGGAGGCGATTCCCCTCACTTCTTACTTACCTGGGCAGAAGTGCAGAGGTGACTCTCTCTCTCTCTCTGTGTAACAAACAAACAGGTAGGCCCTAGGTTGGAGCGCAGAGCCCTTTGAGCACACAATCTGGTTGGAGACAAAAACAGACAGGTTTGCTTGACTGTTGTGTGCTCGGCGACTAAGAGGAGAGCTGCACGATCCCCTGTAGGCAGGAAGCATTGACTCGCTCCGTGGGCCCACATTGGCAGCTAACTGGTAGCTTACTTA
Organism: Delphinapterus leucas; assembly: GCF_059928025.1. Taxonomy (NCBI): domain Eukaryota; kingdom Metazoa; phylum Chordata; class Mammalia; order Artiodactyla; family Monodontidae; genus Delphinapterus; species Delphinapterus leucas. The sequence goes on along the minus strand of NW_028322242.1, from coordinate 13,028,831 downwards.
CCTGCAGGAGGAGTCGAGCATCCTAGAGCCACCTGAGGGACCCTAGGCCCGCTCCCCCTTTCCTAAGAACCACAGGCCTGAACCCACACACTGAAGCCGCCGTTTGCTACAGTGGCGACGACTGCGGCCAGCGGAGCCGGTCACCCCGCAGCCCCACGGAGGGACCGCCTGGCCGAATTCCCTCTCCTGCGTGAGAACACACGCGCACACACGAACAAGCTCTCCTCCCTCCCTCCCTCCCTCCCTCCTTCCACTAAATAGCTGCCTAGGTGGATATGGGGTAGAACAGTGGTGCGAAACGGTTGCTTTGCCACTTGGCAGGCAGCATCCAGAGCCTGAGAAAAGCAGCACGGGTCCGTGGCCGGCTTAGGGGAAGGGTCAGGGCTGCGGGCGAGGGAACGGGGACGCTTCTTTAGGGTACGACAGCGGTGTAGGGGGTGAGCGTACGTCTTTTCCTCTGTTTGTTTGTGTGTGCGTTTGCCTGGTAGGGGACCGGCTAGGATGGGGGAGGGCACGGGGACGGGGCCCGGGCAGGGTGTTTGTTTTTGTTTGTTTGTTTGTGAGGGAACGGGTACGGGTTAGGCTTAGCGGATGCTTCGGCTAAGGGTCTCGGGTTAGGTTTCGGGGCCGACAACGAGCGAGGCTTAGGGTACCTGCCTGCCTGTCTGTGTGTTTGTCTGTTAGGGGACGGGTCGGCGTTCGTTAGTGTAAGGATGAGGGTACCAGTGCGGGGACGGGCACGCTTGAGGGTACAGGTCAGTGTGAGTGCACGGGTCAGGCTTAGGGAACGGGTACGGTTCGGGTGCAACCGGGGATCGGGGCTAGGGGACGACACCGGGTTAGTGTCCGGCTCCGTGTTAAGGTCCAGGTGAGCGTTAGTGTACGGGTTCGATGTAGGGTGCGAGTAAGGCTTACGCTTAGGGAGCGGGTACGGGTCAGCGCACCGGTTACGACTAGGACCCAAGGGAGGCAGGCAATGGGCACGGTCGTGGGGGGGGGGGGGGGGGACCCGTTGGGCCAGGCTTCGGGAATGGGCAGAGGAGTTTAGGCTAGCGGTGAGTGGAGGACACGGGTTAGGATTAGGCTGAGGGGAGGGGTGTGGGGTGGGGTTAGCGGACGGGCGAGGATTAGGGGACGGACGGCTGATGTTTCCTTTAAGGGTTGGCATGAGGGTGCGGCTTAGGGCGCCCTAGGGTCCAGGCTAGGGAACGACAGTGGATTAGGGCCCGTGTCTGTCCGGCTTAGGATGAGAGTAGGGGCTAGGGGTTAGCGTACGGTGCGGGCGGGGGCGTCCCCTTCGCAGCGAACACGTGGGAGTAAGAGCTTGGGCCTCGTGTTCTGTTACAGCTGTTTGAGCAGAGGAGTGCACTTCCCACTGCAGCTACAGAAGAAAGGCACAAAGGGGATCCTCAGGCCCGGGGGGCTCACCTGAAGACAGACAGGAGGCGATTCCCCTCACTTCTTACTTACCTGGGCAGAAGTGCAGAGGTGACTCTCTCTCTCTCTCTGTGTAACAAACAAACAGGTAGGCCCTAGGTTGGAGCGCAGAGCCCTTTGAGCACACAATCTGGTTGGAGACAAAAACAGACAGGTTTGCTTGACTGTTGTGTGCTCGGCGACTAAGAGGAGAGCTGCACGATCCCCTGTAGGCAGGAAGCATTGACTCGCTCCGTGGGCCCACATTGGCAGCTAACTGGTAGCTTACTTACCTGCAGGAGGAGTCGAGCATCCTAGAGCCACCTGAGGGACCCTAGGCCCGCTCCCCCTTTCCTAAGAACCACAGGCCTGAACCCACACACTGAAGCCGCCGTTTGCTACAGTGGCGACGACTGCGGCCAGCGGAGCCGGTCACCCCGCAGCCCCACGGAGGGACCGCCTGGCCGAATTCCCTCTCCTGCGTGAGAACACACGCGCACACACGAACAAGCTCTCCTCCCTCCCTCCCTCCCTCCCTTCCACTAAATAGCTGCCTAGGTGGATATGGGGTAGAACAGTGGTGCGAAACGGTTGCTTTGCCACTTGGCAGGCAGCATCCAGAGCCTGAGAAAAGCAGCACGGGTCCGTGGCCGGCTTAGGGGAAGGGTCAGGGCTGCGGGCGAGGGAACGGGGACGCTTCTTTAGGGTACGACAGCGGTGTAGGGGGTGAGCGTACGTCTTTTCCTCTGTTTGTTTGTGTGTGCGTTTGCCTGGTAGGGGACCGGCTAGGATGGGGGAGGGCACGGGGACGGGGCCCGGGCAGGGTGTTTGTTTTTGTTTGTTTGTTTGTGAGGGAACGGGTACGGGTTAGGCTTAGCTGATGCTTCGGCTAAGGGTCTCGGGTTAGGTTTCGGGGCCGACAACGAGCGAGGCTTAGGGTACCTGCCTGCCTGTCTGTGTGTTTGTCTGTTAGGGGACGGGTCGGCGTTCGTTAGTGTAAGGATGAGGGTACCAGTGCGGGGACGGGCACGCTTGAGGGTACAGGTCAGTGTGAGTGCACGGGTCAGGCTTAGGGAACGGGTACGGTTCGGGTGCAACCGGGGATCGGGGCTAGGGGACGACACCGGGTTAGTGTCCGGCTCCGTGTTAGGTCCAGGTGAGCGTTAGTGTACGGGTTCGATGTAGGGTGCGAGTAAGGCTTACGCTTAGGGAGCGGGTACGGGTCAGCGCACCGGTTACGACTAGGACCCAAGGGAGGCAGGCAATGGGCACGGTCGTGGGGGGGGGGGGGACCCGTTGGGCCAGGCTTCGGGAATGGGCAGAGGAGTTTAGGCTAGCGGTGAGTGGAGGACACGGGTTAGGATTAGGCTGAGGGGAGGGGTGTGGGGTGGGGTTAGCGGACGGGCGAGGATTAGGGGACGGACGGCTGATGTTTCCTTTAAGGGTTGGCATGAGGGTGCGGCTTAGGGCGCCCTAGGGTCCAGGCTAGGGAACGACAGTGGATTAGGGCCCGTGTCTGTCCGGCTTAGGATGAGAGTAGGGGCTAGGGGTTAGCGTACGGTGCGGGCGGGGGCGTCCCCTTCGCAGCGAACACGTGGGAGTAAGAGCTTGGGCCTCGTGTTCTGTTACAGCTGTTTGAGCAGAGGAGTGCACTTCCCACTGCAGCTACAGAAGAAAGGCACAAAGGGGATCCTCAGGCCCGGGGGGCTCACCTGAAGACAGACAGGAGGCGATTTCCCTCACTTACCTGGGCAGAAGTGCAGAGGTGACTCTCTCTCTCTCTCTGTGTAACAAACAAACAGGTAGGCCCTAGGTTGGAGCGCAGAGCCCTTTGAGCACACAATCTGGTTGGAGACAAAAACAGACAGGTTTGCTTGACTGTTGTGTGCTCGGCGACTAAGAGGAGAGCTGCACGATCCCCTGTAGGCAGGAAGCATTGACTCGCTCCGTGGGCCCACATTGGCAGCTAACTGGTAGCTTACTTACCTGCAGGAGGAGTCGAGCATCCTAGAGCCACCTGAGGGACCCTAGGCCCGCTCCCCCTTTCCTAAGAACCACAGGCCTGAACCCACACACTGAAGCCGCCGTTTGCTACAGTGGCGACGACTGCGGCCAGCGGAGCCGGTCACCCCGCAGCCCCACGGAGGGACCGCCTGGCCGAATTCCCTCTCCTGCGTGAGAACACACGCGCACACACGAACAAGCTCTCCTCCCTCCCTCCCTCCCTCCCTCCCTCCTTCCACTAAATAGCTGCCTAGGTGGATATGGGGTAGAACAGTGGTGCGAAACGGTTGCTTTGCCACTTGGCAGGCAGCATCCAGAGCCTGAGAAAAGCAGCACGGGTCCGTGGCCGGCTTAGGGGAAGGGTCAGGGCTGCGGGCGAGGGAACGGGGACGCTTCTTTAGGGTACGACAGCGGTGTAGGGGGTGAGCGTACGTCTTTTCCTCTGTTTGTTTGTGTGTGCGTTTGCCTGGTAGGGGACCGGCTAGGATGGGGGAGGGCACGGGGACGGGGCCCGGGCAGGGTGTTTGTTTGTTTGTGAGGGAACGGGTACGGGTTAGGCTTAGCTGATGCTTCGGCTAAGGGTCTCGGGTTAGGTTTCGGGGCCGACAACGAGCGAGGCTTAGGGTACCTGCCTGCCTGTCTGTGTGTTTGTCTGTTAGGGGACGGGTCGGCGTTCGTTAGTGTAAGGATGAGGGTACCAGTGCGGGGACGGGCACGCTTGAGGGTACAGGTCAGTGTGAGTGCACGGGTCAGGCTTAGGGAACGGGTACGGTTCGGGTGCAACCGGGGATCGGGGCTAGGGGACGACACCGGGTTAGTGTCCGGCTCCGTGTTAAGGTCCAGGTGAGCGTTAGTGTACGGGTTCGATGTAGGGTGCGAGTAAGGCTTACGCTTAGGGAGCGGGTACGGGTCAGCGCACCGGTTACGACTAGGACCCAAGGGAGGCAGGCAATGGGCACGGTCGTGGGGGGGGGGGGGGGACCCGTTGGGCCAGGCTTCGGGAATGGGCAGAGGAGTTTAGGCTAGCGGTGAGTGGAGGACACGGGTTAGGATTAGGCTGAGGGGAGGGGTGTGGGGTGGGGTTAGCGGACGGGCGAGGATTAGGGGACGGACGGCTGATGTTTCCTTTAAGGGTTGGCATGAGGGTGCGGCTTAGGGCGCCCTAGGGTCCAGGCTAGGGAACGACAGTGGATTAGGGCCCGTGTCTGTCCGGCTTAGGATGAGAGTAGGGGCTAGGGGTTAGCGTACGGTGCGGGCGGGGGCGTCCCCTTCGCAGCGAACACGTGGGAGTAAGAGCTTGGGCCTCGTGTTCTGTTACAGCTGTTTGAGCAGAGGAGTGCACTTCCCACTGCAGCTACAGAAGAAAGGCACAAAGGGGATCCTCAGGCCCGGGGGGCTCACCTGAAGACAGACAGGAGGCGATTCCCCTCACTTCTTTACCTGGGCAGAAGTGCAGAGGTGACTCTCTCTCTCTCTCTGTGTAACAAACAAACAGGTAGGCCCTAGGTTGGAGCGCAGAGCCCTTTGAGCACACAATCTGGTTGGAGACAAAAACAGACAGGTTTGCTTGACTGTTGTGTGCTCGGCGACTAAGAGGAGAGCTGCACGATCCCCTGTAGGCAGGAAGCATTGACTCGCTCCGTGGGCCCACATTGGCAGCTAACTGGTAGCTTACTTACCTGCAGGAGGAGTCGAGCATCCTAGAGCCACCTGAGGGACCCTAGGCCCGCTCCCCCTTTCCTAAGAACCACAGGCCTGAACCCACACACTGAAGCCGCCGTTTGCTACAGTGGCGACGACTGCGGCCAGCGGAGCCGGTCACCCCGCAGCCCCACGGAGGGACCGCCTGGCCGAATTCCCTCTCCTGCGTGAGAACACACGCGCACACACGAACAAGCTCTCCTCCCTCCCTCCCTCCCTCCCTCCTTCCACTAAATAGCTGCCTAGGTGGATATGGGGTAGAACAGTGGTGCGAAACGGTTGCTTTGCCACTTGGCAGGCAGCATCCAGAGCCTGAGAAAAGCAGCACGGGTCCGTGGCCGGCTTAGGGGAAGGGTCAGGGCTGCGGGCGAGGGAACGGGGACGCTTCTTTAGGGTACGACAGCGGTGTAGGGGGTGAGCGTACGTCTTTTCCTCTGTTTGTTTGTGTGTGCGTTTGCCAGCCAGGCAGGAGTAACCTCACAGCAGAGGGCCTACCTCACAGAAGGGTGAGGAACCCAGCCAGGATAAATCTCTCACCAGAGGGCCCACATTACGGAAAGGATGGGAACTAGGCAAGAGTGTCCTCCCACCACTGGGGCCACATCAACAAAAGATAAGGAACCCAGTACATGTGTCCTCAAACCAGAGGACACACATCACCAAGTGGCTGGGATTGAGGCTGGTGTCTGGACGGGCACATTTAACTCTAATTTCCCACCAAGAAGAGGAATTAACCAAAGGCTCAGTGTGCCGTGCCGGATCCAGATTAGGGCCGGAAGCACTCCTGCGGTTTTGTGGCCAGCTTACAAGGAAGCGAGTTAAGAAAGGAAATCAGGGGCACTGTAATCCACAAACCTGCAGAGTTATAAATGACAGCTATTGTCAAAAATATATTGAAGTAAGTCTGCAAAGAGGACTTGAAAACGAGGCACAAATGCAGGAATCAGATTTCAAGAGGTAGACTGGAATTGCATTTAAAGCATATGAAAGGTGGCAGATCTTTGATAGTGATGCACTTGGACAAAAAGAGCGTATGCATTTTTTCCTGACTATATTCAGGAAAAACCGCATATGCCCTTTTTGAGCAACCAAGCACTGGAGCAATGGAAATCCGCACTACAATGAAGTCTCATTTCCCATTCGTCAAAAGGGCCATCTGAAAAAAGTGTAAAACCCAGAAACACAGGACAGACCATGGAGAACACGGAGCCTTGTTATGTTGATGAGCAGGATGTAAATTGCCAACAGCCACTCTGGAGAAGTGTATGGTGTTTCCTGAAACACGTATGAAAGAAAGCAACACAGCCTATTCCATTTCCACTTATGGTCCTATAGCTTAGGGAAATTAAAATCAAAAACACACAGCCACCCCAAAGTTTGGGACGGCTCTGTTTACAAGAACCTCGAGTCCAATACATATTAAATATCCCAGAAAGAAAAAATGGATAAAGAAGTTGTGCTACTTACTTACAATGGAATACCACTCAGCAATGAAATCAATGTCATCAGGCCTGTAGCAGCAAATGGAGTGAATTTAAGTACGATGATTCTAAGAGAAATATGTCACACAGAGAATGATAATTATCATATCACTAATAGAGAGAGTGTAAACTTGGCTACACATAAACTGAATTCCAAAACCGAACAGAGTCTCATATTTAGATAAAAAAACTTATGCTTGCTTAAGTGGAAAGTTGAGTTGGGGTGCTGTATAAAACCAGAGGATGAAATTACCACAGATGCTGTTCCATAAGCCAAATATGTAATACACAAGACCTACTCCTTGCTCAACGAAATAGACTCATCCATGGTGTATCACCTCACACCTGTTAGAATGGGCATCATCAGAAAATCTACAAACAACAAATGCTGGAAAGGGTGTGGGGATAAGGAACCCTCTTCCACTATTGTTGGGAATGTAAATTGATACAGCCACTGTGGAGAACATTATGGAGTTTCTTATAAAACTAAGAATAGAATTACCATATGATACAGCAATCCCACTACTGGACATATACCCAAACAAAACCATAAATCGAAAAGAGACATTCACCGCAATGTTCATTGCATCACTATTTACAATATCCAGGTAATGGAAGCAACCTAAATGCCCACAGACAGACGAATGCATAAACATGTGGTACATATATGAAATGGAATATTACTAAGCCATAAAAAGGAATGAAATTGGGTCATTTGTAGAGACGTTGATGGATCTAGAGATTGTCATACAGAGTGAAGTAAGTCAGAAATAGAAAAACAAAACAAATCTTGTATATTAATGCATATATGTGGAACCTACAAAAATTGTACAGATGAACCGCTTTGCAAGGCAGAAATAGAGCAACAGATGTAGACAGCAAACGTATGGACACCAAGGGGGGGAAAGCTGTTGGGGGGTGGTGGTGGGAGGAGTTGAGAGATTGCGATTGGCATGTATACATTTATATGTATAAAATAGATAACCAAAAACAACCTGCTGTATAAAAATATAAAATAAAATTCAAAATTAAAAAAAGTAAAATAGAAAATATGTTCTTCCCTTCACATACGAGAATTTATATGAATAAATTATTTCCATGCCTATATCTCTAAATACAAAAAAGAGAAATAAAATCTACCTTGAACCAAAAACGAAAAAAAGAAAAAAAAACAGAACCCACCAGTTACACAGAGGAAAACCGTATCAGGGCACTTGCTCCAGTTGTAAACAATTCTGAAGTTGGTCAGTGGTGGGGAATCATCTCCCATTCAGCCAGCAGGCCCCACGCAACAAGCGTCCTCATTGCAAAGCTGGGGGACCGTGCCGAGGCATCTGTGAGTAAACGTGGGCTGAGCCCCAGGCCAGCTGCTGCTGAAATGTTCCCACCCTTCCCAGGTAAAACACCTGAATATGTACAAGGACTTGAAAGCCTAGAGGAAGGGCCATGGAGCCACATGAGTGAAGCATGCCAGACGACTTGGTGCCTGCAGGCCAGCCAGGATGGTCCTGGCCCTGGGTGCTCTTCTGAAAGATTTCCATTTCCCTGCCTGAGATACCCCTGCTGTCCCGGCCCCCACTGCTTTCTTCCTCACTCACCTCTGCCCAGGGAGAAATTCCAGCGGCAGGTATGGGTGACACATCCTCTTCTTTAGCAGGTGGCATCTTGGCAACTGCTGCAGAAAGTCCAGCAGAGCCCCACTCACACTGAGCCACCCACAAAGCCGTGGCCGCTCACTCCCTCGCACCAGCCCAGCCCCGAGACTGCTGACAGGGCAGAGAAAATGGCGTCAGGCACAGCTGCAGGGGCTCTTGCTGCCTGGAGCCGTGTTTATATTAATCTCAACCTAGGCACACCTGAGGGCAGCTGGCCGGCACGGTCAGGCTTCCCAGATCAGCCAATACTCACACCTCATGGTCTCACAGTTGCAGAAACTGGAACTTGCTGAATCGGCCAGGTCCAAGGAACAGGTGTGGGCTCCTGAGAGTCAGGATAGACAAGGGGTTGCAGCTCTGGCTTGTTTTCTAATTATATTATCTGGCCCATGAGTGGGAGACAACTTCAAGAAAACCCTCTCCTAATGAGAGGAACCCAGGAGTCAGGGAGAGGAGGGGTGGGTGGTGGGTGGAGACAGAGGCCTGCTGCCCCGGGTGCAGTGGAAGTCTCTGGAAGACCAGGTGGAGGGAGGCCACACAGAGTGATGCCCAGGGTCACAGACCTTTTGGAGCTGCTGTTTGTTAGTTCAAGTCCTGCTCTGAGGTGCTCTGTGTCAGATCTGAGTGACAGGTGAGCTGGGAGTGCTCTGCAATGAGGGCTATGTGCACGGTTCCTGTGTGCCCAGCCCTCCCACGGTACCTGCAAGGGTAGCTCTTTATCCTGGGAGGGGTCTGACCATGAGATCCCCATGTGCTGCATGGGACCTGCACAGGGAAACACATATCCTGGGATTGGCCTGACCTGGAGAGCCCCATGGGCTGTTGGGCTGGAGACCTGGTAAACGATCTCAGGACAGTCAGTGAACCCAACGAGAATATACCTGCAGTAGTTACTAATTCCTACACCCTGCTGCTCATTCTACCAACCACCAGGTCTTGGTATTCTGTATTAGTCTTCAATGATGCCTTCTTTTGTATTCCATTAGTCCCAGAGTCACAAGAAATTTTGGCTTGTGAGTGGCAGGACTCAACATACAACTAAAACAATACTTGCGGGCCGTCTTGCCCCAAGGGTTCAAAAATTCCCACACCATCTTTGGGGAAAGCTCAGCTAAAGACCTAAAAGTTCTACCTCTGGAAAAGGAAACACTCCTTCAATATGCAGACGACATTCTGATCGCCAGCCCTACTAAGGAGACCTCTGAACTACCAAGCCAATAAAGGATAGAAGTTGTCCAAGAAAAAGCTCAAATATCACAGACTACAGTGACCTGCCTGGGCTTCATTCTCACAGAAGGTCGGAGAAGCCCATCCCAGGAAAGGGAAGAAACAATTTACAGCCTTACCCCTTTCTAAAACTAGAAGACAACTGAGGGGTTCCTGGGGAGGCCAGGGTTTGCTGCTTCTGGATCCCTAACTACAGTCTACAAGCTGGGCCTCTATATGAAACACTGAATGGAAAAGATGATGATCCTTTTGAATAGAATCCAGAAGTGGCCTTTCAAGAATAGAAAGAGCAGTCAATTCACACCATTGCCCTGGAACTCATGAATTTAGATAAACCCTTTGACCTTTAGATTCCTGGTGAAAGGTGAATCGCCATTGGAGTATTAGTGCAAAAACCGGGACCACTTCAAATGGAACAATGCAAGAATGCCATCCAGGTAGGATAAACTACGGTCACCAAGGGGCTTGGCCCACCACCACATCTGGCCAAGATACTGGCGGTATCTAAAAACCTGGAAATCAGCAGCCCAAAAGGCCACCTCCCTCCTAAGGGACAAGAACACCACGTGGTGATCCGAACCCCCAACCATGCCCTGAAGTTGCAGGGTTTGCTCCGTGGGCACACTGACCTCGAGTGAGGAGGCCCTCCAACCCCAACCTCCAGAGAGATAACTGGGGGCAACGGGGCACCATGACGACTCGTGTGGCCATCACTCGACCTGGAGTTTCTCCCATTAAACAACAAGAGTGTGTCCCAAAAGAGTAGACTACTGCTTGCAGGACTTACTGCACCCAGAGGGGAGCTAATAATCTTGGCGGGGGAACCATATATCATGCTGTCACCATAGAAAGGCCTACAGACACCGTGATGATGGTGGCCAATAAAACCGGCTGCACTCCTGTTTACTTCAAAAGGCTGTTGACTTAGTGGCCATCATGGTCGTTCATCACCACTGGCCCTGGACTGTCTGGGAGTTGAGCGGGCAGGGTCCTGACACCTGGTGCTCTTTTTACGTTAATTCAGGGGCCTAATTGAAGAAAGCACAGACTACTGGTCAGAGCATCTATGCTAGTAGAAACGGTCAGCCTAAGGTGGCCTAACAAATGTGGGGCAGGATGAAACTGGACCACACAGCGTCACTGCACCTTTCCTTCCTGGACCCTTAAAGGTCATTAGAACCTATAACAAACACTCCCAATGCCACTGCTCAGGCAGACGAGCAGGGAGGCAGGAGGCCTGAGCACAATCAACGTCACCTGGAGGCTGCTGGGGAGAAGTTCTGACCCTCGCCCCCGGGTATGAGGACTCCTAACTAAGCACTCAGCAGTTACAGAAGAAGGGTCTGCACCCTCACCACTCCAAGAATGAGGAACGGGACAAAAGGCAGAAGAGGGTTTTGTCCCAGGCAAAGCCCATTAAAAATCCCTGGGAGATAAAAATAGAATCTGGGCAATAAAATAAAGTCTAAACTTTTTTATCCTTTGTGCTTTATCGAATTTCACGTGCTCCTAGGGTCCCACATGCAGAGGTTCCACAATGGGCATTTCAGGCCAGAATTCCTAGTGCAGAATGGCTGGGTCGACACCTGAGCTCCTGGGGCACAGTGCACACTCCGTGATATAGAGCCTGAGCTGCAGCCAACTCTGACAGGATCTCTACACAGCAGCCCAGCCCACAGCCCACGGGGTAGCACATGCTCTCACCTCTCCATTCTCTGATCAAAATATAAAGTTTCCTTTGCTTCTGAACCAAACTCAGTCTCGATCTGTTGGCTCCAATGACACTGGGCAGGGGGACACTTGTTGCGGTCCACCCTGGAGGATCAGTAACAGAAATTGAGAACATTGTAACTTCAATGAACAGATGTGTGAGCCAAACTAATTAACATAGAACAGTGTATAAGGCTCGGGTAAAATAAGATGTTTCTAACACTTCCATTTGATATTTCCATCACTTTATTATAAGCAAGTTCAGTGTAAAGGTTTGTCTTATTTGTCAGGTCAATATTAGAGAAACGAAGTGATTTCTTTCCAAGGATGTACATCTAATAATCTTGGTTAAAGCTTCAATCTTGTTTTAAATGCTTTTCCATTGAAAATGATACCTCTCTTTCAGCTCCCCCATTTCTGAGAAATATAAAATCTTATAATTTATTATTACCAAAGGGGAAAGGTGGGAGGAGGGATAAATTAACAGTTTGGGATTAACACATACACACTGCTATGTATAAAATGGATCATCAACAAGGAACTGCTGTATAGCACAGGGAACTACACTCAATATTTTGCAATAACTTATAAGGGGAAATAATCTGAAAAAGAATAGATATTTTTATTGACATCATCTATCAATGACAGTTAAAATGGAACCTAAGGGAAGCCGGTGGAGAGTGCTTCTGACCCTGAAGACTTCAATCATCTAAAGTTTGGACTCTGCCTACTTCCCAAGACCCTTAATGAACATATCTGTAGCCGTAGCTTAAAAAGTTCCCCAGTGTGGTTTGCGGAGAGACACTGATTTTGAAAAAGCCCTGGTCTTCTCCTCATATGAATGGGACCTTTCCTACAGCTAAAACATGCCTGTCACACCCAGAGGGTGGTATACCGTCTGACCGGGAAGAGTTTGGAAAAGGCATCTCATCTCCTCATACCCTGGTGCTCGGGTTCACCCCTCCAGCGTCTTTACTAAGAGTCTCCCCACTTGGAGATGTCAGCACTGTCAACATCCTGTTGCATACAGTTTGGAATTTGTCCAGAGGATGAAGTGGAAGGAGGAAGAACAATCAGAGACAAGTCCTAGGTGTTCGGACAGGCACATGTCACTCTAATTTCCAATCAGGAACACGAATTAACCAAATGCTAGTGTTGCCCATGGAAACAGTATAGGGATTGAGGAAATCCCGCTGCTTTGTGGCCAGTTCCCATAAACACAATTTGAAAAATGGAACTCGGGCACTAAAATTCACGAAACTTCAGAGTTGAAAATATCTATCACTGAAAAATGTCTTGAGGAAAGTCAGAGAAAAGGACTTGTAAGCAAGGGAGAAGGGCAGGAAAGGGATTGGAAGAGGTAGACAGGACTCGCCATTAAGCACAAGAAAAGGGGCTGAACATTGCCAACACTGCAGTTTGCCAAAAACAGTGTATGCGTTATTTTCTGTATATATTCAATAAAGGGGCATACACTTTTTTAGCCAACCAAACAGGTGGGCACTGGAAATCAATACTACAAAACATATCACTTCGCATCAGTCAGAAGAGCCGTCCTCATAAAGTGTAAACACCAGAAATACAGGACAGGGCAAGGAGAAAAGGGAGCCTTGTGAGGCTTATAGTGGAAATGTATATTGCCAACGGTCACTCTGGAGAAGTGTATTGTGTTTACTAAAGTATGTAGAAAATGAGCTACAGGACATAGGGCACTTGCACTCAAGGGCGTAACTTGGGGGAAAAAAATTCGGGAGGACACAGGCACCCCAATTTTTACCGCCTCTCTGTTTAAAAGATCCTCGACTAGGATCTAACTTAAATGTCTCTGGAGGGAAAAAATGGATACAGATATTCTACTTATGTAGAATGGAATATTACTCAGCCTGGAAATCAATGAAATGTGGCCAGTTGTAACAACTTCGGGGGAGTTACATATGATAATTCTAAGTCACATAATTCAAAAAGAAAAAGGCACATATCATAAGATATCACTTACAGCATCATAAGATATCACTAATACATGGAATGTAAACTTGGCTACACATGAACGGAATTACAAAACAGAACAGGGTCTCAAATTTAGAAAACAAACTTATGCTTGCTTAAGGAGCAAGGTGAGTTGGGGTGCTGTATAAAACCAGGGATTGAAATTAGCACAGATAACTTTTCATAAGCCAAATATGTAATACACAAGGCTTACTACTTGCTCAATGAAATGACCTCAGCACCACATATTCAACGCCTAGGAAATTACTTGACTAGTAAGAATCTTAAAACCTATGGATTTATATGTCTACATAAGGTAATCGAGCGTGTGTACAGCAGAGTAAACGCAGCAGTGAAAATCAGCTAAATCCAATTATAAAACTAAATTTCAAAAACAAAACACAATGACAGTGAAATAGAGAGCAATTCCTCAATGATTCATTCATGGCTTGTGAAGCAACCTGGATTTACCACACCTACACCCAGAACTGGGTGAGACACTAGGCTGGACACCTAGGCCTGGTTGGATTGGTGAGGTTCGGTGAGCAAATGCAGACCCTTTGAAGTCATACTGCATGGTACCCATTCCATGGGTCCCAACTTTCCAGATTTAAGGGATTCTTCCTTCAGCTGAAACATGCATGGGAAACCCAGAGTATGGTCCACCGTGTGATTGGGAAACGTTTAAAATGCATCTCAGTTTTCGTCCCCTGATACTCGGGTTCAACATTCCAGACTCTTTACTAACACTCTCCCCAGTTGGAGAGTCAGTGCCTTTAACCTCCTGTTTGGCACACTTTGCAATTTCTGCGGAAGATGAACAGGAATAGGGAGAACCAATGAGAGACAAGCTGTAGGTCTCTGCACGGGCAAATTTAATTCTAATTTCCCACCAGGAAGAGGAATTAACCAAAAGCTCAGCATGCCATGCTGGAATCAGATTAGGTTCTGAAGCAATCTTGTGGTTTTGCGGCCAGTGAACAAGAAAGCAAGTTGAAGAAAGCAGCTCAGGGGCACTGTAATTCACAAACATGCAGTTATATATGACAGCAATTGCCCCAAAATATATTGAAGTAAGGCTGCGAAGAGGACTTGAAAGCGGGGCAGAATTGCAGGAATCTGATTTCAGGAGGTAGCCTGGAATTGCATTTAAAGCATAGGAAAAGAGGCAGAACGTCGACAATGATGCACTTGGCCAAAAAGGGCATATGCGTTTTTCCCTGAATATATTCAGGAAAAGACACATATGACTTTTTGGCCAACCAAGCAAGCATGCAAATGAAATCTGCACTACAATGAAGTCTCACTTCCCCCCCAATCAAAAGTGACATCTGAAAAATGTTAAAAATCCAGAAAGGAAGAATAGGCCATGGAGAACAGTGAGCCATGTTATGCTGATGTGCGGGATGTAAATTGCCAACAGCCACTCTGGAGAAGTATATGGTGTTTCCTGAAACACCTAGAAAACAAAGCAACAGAGCCTAGGGACTTTCCACTTATAGTCCTATAGCTTAGGGAAATTAAAATCAAAAACGCACAGCCACCCCGAAGTTTGGGATGGCTCTGTTGACAAGAACCTCATCGACGGTACAAGTTAAATATCCCAGAAATCGAAAAATGGATAAAGAAGTTGTGTTATGTACGTATAATGGAATATCACTCAGCAATGAAATCTATGTCAGCCGGCCCATAGGAGCATAGTGAGTGGATTAAGGTACAATGTTTCTAAGTGAAATAAGTCACACAGAAAAAGAAACAACATAAGATATCACTAATATACGGAATATAAACTTGGCTACACATGAAGTACAAAACAGAACAAGGTCTCAATTTAGAAAACCAACTTATGCTTGCTTAAGGGGCAAGGTGAGTTGGGGTGCTGCATAAAACCAGAGATTGGAATTAGCACAGATACCTTTCCATAACCCAAATAGGTAATAGACAAGACCTACATCCTGCTCAACGAAATGGCCTCAACACCCCGTATTCAACGCCTAGGAATATACCTGACTAGTAAGAATCTTAAAACCTATGGAAATATATGTCTCCGTAAGATACTCAAGCGTGTGTACAGCAGAGTAAATGGAGCAGGGAAAATCAGCTAAATCCCATTATAAAAATAAATTTCAAGAACAAAACAAAATGACACTGAAATAGGGAGCAATTCTTCAAAGATTCATTCATTGCTTGTGATGCAACCTGGATTTACCACCTCTACACCCAGAGGTGGGTGAGACAAGGCTGGACACTTCGGCCTGATTGGATTGGTGAGGTTCCGTGAGCAAATGCAGACCCTTTGAAGTCATACTGCATGGTACCTTTTCCACGGGTCCCAACTCTCCAGGTTTAAGGGATTCTTCCTTCAGCTAAAACATGCATGGGAAACCCAGAGTATGGTCCACTGTGTGATCGGGAAACGTTTTTAAATACATCTCAGTTTTCGTCCCCTGGTACTCGGGTTCAGCATTCCAGACGCTTTGCTAACACTCTCCCCACTTGGAGAGTCAGGGCCTTTAACCTCCTGTTTGGCACAGTTTGCAATTTCTGGGCAAGATGAACAGAAATAGGGATAACCATTGAGAGACGAGCTGTAGGTGTCTGCACGGGCAAATGTAACTCTCATTTCCCACCAGGAAGAGGATATAACCAAAGGCTCAGCATGCCCTGCAGGAAAGAGTTTAGGGTCTGAAGCAGTCCTGCGGTTTTGGTGCCAGCTCACAAGAAAGCGAGTTGAAGACAGGAGTTCAGGGGCACTGTAATCCACAAACCTCCAGAGTTATAAATGACAGCTATCGCCCAAAAATATATTGAAGTTAGGCTGCAAAGAGGACTTGAAAGCGGGGCAGAATTGCAGGAAATCAATTTCAGGAGGTAGACTGGAATTGCATTTAAAGCATAGGAAAAGAGGCAGAACGTCGACAATGATGCACTCGGCCAAAAAGGGCGTATGCATTTTTTCCTGAATATATTCAGGAGAAAAACCATAAGCACTTTTTGGCCAACAAAGCGAGCGTGCAAAGGCAATCTGCACTACAATTATTTCTCACTTCCCCCCGGTCAAATGGACCATCTGAAAAATGTGTAAAATCCAGAAAGGAAGAACAGGCCATGGAGAACAGGGAGCCTTGTTATGCTGATGGGCGGTATGTAAATTGCCAAGAGCCACTCTGGAGAAGTATATGGTGTTTCCTGAAACACCTAGAAAACAAAGCAACAGAGCCTAGGGTACTTTCACTTATAGTCCTATACCTTAAGAAAATTAAAATCAAAAAGACACAGCCACCCGAAAATTTGGGACACCTCTGCTGACAAGAACCTCATTGACAGTACATGATAAATATCCCAGAACGTGAAAAATGGAAAAGAAGTTGTGGTACGTACGTACAATGGAATATCACTCAGCGATGAAATCTATGTTATCAGGCCCATAGCAGCATAATGAGTGGATTCAGTTATGATAATTCTAAGTGAATTAAGTCACACAGAAAAAGAAACATCATAAGATATCACTAATACACGGAATGTAAACTTGGCTACACATGAACTGAATTACAAAACAGAACAGGGTCTCAATTTAGAAAACCAACTTATGCTTGCTAACGTGGCAAGGTGAGTTGGGGTGCGGCATAAAACCAGAGATTAAAATTAGCACAGATACCTTTCCATAAGCCAAATATGTAATAGACGAGACCTACTCCTTGCTCAACGAAATGGCCTCAACACCCCATACTGAACGCCTAATAATTTACCTGACTAGTAAGAATCTTAAAATCCATGGATTTATATGTCTCCATAAGAGAATCAAGCGTGTCTACAGTGGCCTAAACGCAGCAGTGAAAATCCGATATATCCCTTTATCAAAATAAATTTCAAAAACAAAACACAATGACAGTGAAATAGAGAGCAATTCTTAAATAATTCACTCAGGGCTTCTGATGCAAGCTGGATTTACCACATCTACAACCAGAGCTGGGGAGACA
This sequence comes from Delphinapterus leucas, assembly GCF_059928025.1. Lineage (NCBI taxonomy): Eukaryota > Metazoa > Chordata > Mammalia > Artiodactyla > Monodontidae > Delphinapterus > Delphinapterus leucas. The sequence goes on along the minus strand of NW_028322242.1, from coordinate 13,011,671 downwards.
TAAGGCCGGACACTTTGGCCTGATAGCATTGGTGAGGTACGGTGAGCAAATGCAGACCCTTTGAAGTCACACTGCACGGTACCCATTCCATGGGTCCCAACTCTCCAGGTTTAAGGGATTCTTCCTTCCACTAAATCATGCATGGGAAACCGAGAGTATGGTCCACCTTGTGATTGGGAAACGTTTTCAAATGCATCTCAGTTTTCGACCTTTGGACTTGGGTTCAACATTCGAGACGCTTAACTAACACTCTCCCCAGTTGGAGAGTCAGTGCCTTTAACCTCCTGTTTGGCACAGTTGGCAATTTCTGGGCAAGATGAACAGGAATACAGAAAACCAATGAGAGACTAGCTTTAGGTGACTGCAGGGGCAAATGTAACGCTCATTTCCCACCAGGAAGAGGAATTAACCAAAGGCTCAGCATGCCATCCTGGAACCAGATTAGGGCCTGAAGCAATCCTGCGGTTTTACGGCCAGCTTACAGGAAAGCGAGTTGAAGAAAGGAGCTCAGGGGCACTGTAATTCACAAACCTGCAGAGTTATAAATGACAGCTATCGTCCAAAAATATATTGAAGTAAGTCTGCGACGAGGACTTGAAAGCGGGGCAGAATATCAGGGAAAGGATTTCAGGGGGTAGACTGGAATTGCACTTAAAGCACCAGAAAAGAGGCAGAATGTCGACAATGATGCCCTTGGCCAAAAAGGGCGTATGCGTTTTTTCCTGGATATATTTAGGAAAATACGCATAGGACATTTTTGCCCAACCAAGCAAGCATGTAAAGTAAATCTGCACTACAATGAAGTCTCAATGCCCCACAGTCAAAACAGTCATCTGAAAAAAGTGTAAAATCCAGAAAGGCAGGACAGGCCATGGAGAACAGGGAGCATTGTTATGCTGATGGGCGGGATGTGAATTGCCAACAGCCACTCTGGAGAAGTCTATGGTGTTTCCTGAAACACTTAAGAAACAAAGCGACACAGCCTATGGCACTTTCACTCATGGTCCTATAGCTTAGGGAAATTAAAATCAAAAACACACAGCCACCCCAAAGTTTGGGACGGCTCTGTTTACAAGAACCTCATCTACGGTACAAGTTAAATATCCCAGAAAGCGAAAATTGGATAAAGAATTTGTGGTACGTACGTACAATGGAATATCACTCAGCAATGAAATCTATGTCATCAGGCCCGTAGCGGCATAATGAGTGCATTCAGGTATGATGATTCTACGTGAAATAGGTCACACAGAAAAAGGAACATCATAAGATATCACTAATACACGGAATGTAAACTTGGCTACACATGAACTGAATTACAAAACAGAACAGTGTCTCAAATTTAGAAAACGAACTTATGCTTGCTTATGGGGAAAGGTGAGTTGGGGTGCTGCATAAACACAGAGATTGAAATTCGCACAGATACCGTTCCATAAGCCAAATATTTAATAGACAAAACCTACTCCTTGCTCAACGAAATGGACTCAACACCCCATATTCAACGCCTAGGAATATACCTGAGTAGTAAGAATCTTAAAACCCATGGATTTATATGTCTCCATCAGAGAATCAAGCGTGTGTACAGTGGCCTGTATGCAGCAGTGAAAATCCGATAAATCCCATTATCAAAATAAATTTCGAAAACAAAACACAATGACAGTGAAATAGAGAGCATTTCTTAAATAATTCACTCAGGGCTTCTGATGCAACCTGGATTTCACACTTCTACACCCAGAGCTGGGTGAGACATAATGCTGGACAATTGGGCCTGATTGGATCCTTGAGGTTCGTTGAGCAAATGCACTCCCTTTGAAGTCATACTGCATGGTACCCATTCCATGGTTCCCAAATCTCCAGGTTTAAGGGATTCTTCCTTCAGCAAAAACATGCATGGGAAACCAAGAGTATGGTCCACCGTGTGATTGGGAAACGATTTGAAATGCATCTCAGTTTTCGTCCCCTGGTCCTCGGGTTCACCATTCCAGACGCTTTACTAACACTCTCCCCACTTGGAGAGTCAGTGCATTGAACATCCTGTTTGGTACAGTTTGCAATTTCTGCGGAAGATGAACAAGACTAGGGAGAACCAATGAGAGACTAGCTGTAGGTGTATGCAGGGTCAAATTTAACTCTCATTTCACACAAGGAAGAGGAATTAACCAAAGGCTCAGCATGCCGGGCCGGAACCCGATTAGGGTCTGGAGCAATCTTGCGGTTTTGCGGCCAGCTCACAAGAAAGCGAGCTGAAGAAAGGAGTTCAGGGTCACTGTAATTCACAAACATGCATAATTATAAATGACAGCTATCGCCCAAAAATACATTGAAGTAAGGCTGCGAAGAGGACTTGAAATTGGGGCAGAATTGCAGGAAACCGATTTCAGGAGGTAGACGGGAATTGCATTTAAAGCATAAGAAAAGGGGCACAACGTCAACAATGATGCACTTGGCCAAAAAGGGCATATGTGTTTTTTCCTGAATATGGAAACCTGCCAGGATCAGACTCTCACCAGAGGGCCCACATCACCAGGTGGATGGGAGTCAGGCAGGAGTGTCCTCACACCAGTGGGGCCACATCATTAAAATTTGAGGCAACCGCCACATGTGGCCTCAAACCAGAGGACCTACATCAAAAAGGGGCTGGGAGTGAGGCAGGCAGGAGGAACCTCACAACACAGGGGTCAAATATTAAAAAAGGTGAGGACTCCTGCAGTTGGAACCTCCCTGCTGACGGCCCAGGGCACAGAGGCTATGGGATCTAGGCCTCAGTGAACTAACACCAGGGAGCCAACATCATGAAACTGTGAGCAACCCAGGCGTTGGGACAACAGAGCAGAAGGCCCACATCCCCATGGGGAGGGAGAACTTACAGGAGTGTCCTGGCATCACTGGGCTCACATCAGGAAACGTGGGGAGCCCAGCAGTTAGAGCCTGACGCCAGAAGGCCCTCATCACCTAGGGGAGGAGGCTGCCACCATGCTGCGACTGCCACCAGAGGGCCAACGTCACCAAGGCAACGGGAGAAAGCCAGGCAGCACTTACCTCACAGGAGAGGGCCCACCTCACAGAAGGGTGAGGAACCCAGCAAGGATCAGACTCTCACCAGAGGTCCCACATCACCAAGGCGATGGGAACTAGGCAGGAGTGTCCTCACACCAGTGGGGCCACATCAGCGAAAAGTGAGGAACGCAACACATATGGCCTCATACAATGGGACACACATCACGAAGGGGCTGGAAGTGAGACATGTAGGAGGAGACTCACAAGCGAGGGTTATAGAATAAAAAAGGTGAGTAATCCAGCATTTGGAAGCTCCACGCAGGCGGCCCAGAAAACCGATGCTATGGGATACAGGCCGGAGTGAACTCACAGCAGAGGGCCCACATCATGAAACTGTGAGCAACCCAGCCGTTGGGACCTCAGAACCGAAGGCCCACATGTCCATGAGGATGGGAACCTGGCAGGAGTGTACTCGCACCACTGGGCGCATATCAGAAAATGTGTGGAGCCCATCACTTAGGTCCTGACAACATAGGGCCCTCAGCACCAAGGGGAGGAAGACTCAGCATGCTCCAACTGCAACCAGAGGGCCCACGTGTCCAAGGCGACGTGTACAAGCCAGGCAGGAGCGACCTCAGAGCAGAGGGCCTACCTCCCAGAAGTGTGAGGAATCCGGCCAGGATCAGACTCTCAGCAGAGGGCCCATATCACCAAGGGGATGGGAACCAGACAGGAGTGTCCTCACACGAGTGGGGCCACATCATTAAAAGGTGAGGAGACCGGCACATGTGGCCTCAAACCAGAGTAACTACATCACGAAGGGGCTGGGAGTGACGCGGGCAAGAGGAGCCTCACAACACAGGGGCCAAAGAATAAAAAAGGTGAGGAATCCAGCAGTTGGAAACTCCCAGCAAGCAGCCCACAGCACAGAGGCCATGGGATCTAGGTCTGAGTGAACTAACACCAGAAACCCAACATCATGAAACTGTGAGCAACACAGATGTTGGGACCTCAGAGCTGAAGGCCCACACACCCATGGGGATGGGAACTTGGCAGGAGTGTCCTAGCACCACATAGCACGTATCAGAAAATGTGGGTACCCAGCAGTTATGGCCTGACGCCAGTGGGCACTCATGACCGAGTGGAGGAGGCTCCCAGCAGGCTCCAACTGCCACCAAAGGGCCGACATCAACAAGGTGGGGTGTGTCAGGCAGGCAGGAGTGACCTCAGAGCAGAGGGCCCACCTCACAGAAGTGTGAGGATCCCAACCAAGATCAGACTCACCAGAGGGCCCACATCACCAAGGGGTTGGAAACCAGGCAGGAGTGTCCTCACACCAGTGGGGCCACATTATCGAAAGGAGAGGAACCTAGCACACGTGGCCTCATACATGAAGACAAACATCACCAAGAGGCTGGGAGTGAGGCAGGCAGGAGGAGCCTCAAAACTGAGGGCCCAGAGAATAAAAAAGGTGAGGAATCCTGCAGTTGGAATCTCCCAGCAGGCGGCAAGGAGCAGCGAGGCTATGGGATCTCGGCCGGTGTGAACTCACAATAGAGGGCCCTCATCATGAAACTGTGAGCAACCCAGCCGTTGGGACTACAGAGAAGAAAGCCCACATTCACATGAGTTTGGGAACCTGGCAGGAGTGTACTCACACCACAGGGCACATATCAGAAAAGTTTGGGAGCCCAGGAGTTAGGACCTTACACCAGAGGACCCTCATTACCAAGGGGAGGAGACTCCCAGCAGGCACGAACTCCCAACTGAGGGCCCACGTCGCCAAGGTGCCATGCGCCAGCCAGGCACGAGTGACCTCACAGCAGAGGGCCTACGTGACAGAAGGGTGAGGAACCCAGCCAGTTTAAGTCTCTCACCAGAGGGCCGACAAAACCAAAGGGATCGGAACGAGGCAGGAGTGTCCTCACACCAGTGTGGCCAAATCACAGAAAGGTGAGGATCCCAGAACATGTGGCCTAAACCAGAGGACCCACATCACCAATGGGCTCGCAGTGAGGCAGGCAGGAGTAGCCTCACGACACAGGGCCCATAGCATTAAAAATGTGAGGAACCCAGCAGTTGGAACCTCCCAGCAGGCGGCCCAGAGCACCGAGGCTATGAGATCCAGGCCGCAGTGAACTCACAGCAGAGGGCCCACATCATGAAACTGTGAGCAACCCAGCCGTTGGGACCTCAGAACCGAAGGCCCACATGTTCATGAGGACGGGAACCTGGCAGGAGTGTACTCGCACCACTGGGCGCACATCAGAAAATGTGTGGAGCCCAACAGTTAGTTCCTGACAACATAGGGCCCTCATCACCGAGGGGAGGAGGACCCAGCATGCTCCAACTGCAACCAGACGGCCCACGTGTCCAAGGCAACGTGTGCAAGCCAGGCAGGATTGACCTCAGAGCAGAGGGCCTATCTCCCAGAAGGGTGCGGAACCCAGCCAGGATAAAACTCTCACCAGAAGGCCCACATCACCAAGGGGATCGGAACCAGGCAGGAGTGTCCTCACACCAGTGTGGTCACATCATAGAAAGGTGAGGAACCCAGCACATGTGGCCTAAACCAGAGGACCCACATGTCCAAGAGCCTTGGAGTGAGGCAGGCAGGAGTAGCCACACAACACAGGGACCATAGAATAAAAAAGGTGCGGAAACCAGCAGTAGGAACCTGCCAGCAGGCAGCCCAGAGCACCGAGACTATGGGATCCAGGCCACAGTGAACTCACAGCAGTGAGCCACATCATGAAACTGTGAGCAACCCAGACGTTGGGACCTCAGAGCACAAGGCCCACATCCCCATAGGGATAGGAACCTGGCAGGAGTGTCCTCGCACCACTTAGCACGTATCAGAAAATGTGGGTACCCAGCAGTTAGGGCCTGACGCCAGAGGGCCCTCATCACCGAGGGAAGGAGGCTCTCAGCAGGCTCCAACTGCCACCAGAGTGCCAAAGTCACCAAGGAGGTGTGTGCAAGCCAGGCAGGAGTGACCTCAGAGAAGAGGGGCCACCTCACAGAAGTCTGAGGAACCCAATCAGGATCAGACTCTCACCAGAGAGCCCACATCACTAAGGGGATGCGAACCAGGAAGGAGTGTCCTCACACCAGGGGGGCCACATCATCTAAAGGTGAGGAACCCAGCACTTGTGGCCTCAAACAAGGGGGCACACATCACGAAGGGGCTGGGAGTGAGGCATGCAGGAGGAGACACACAACAGAGGGCCCATAGAATAAAAAAGGTGAGGAAACCAGTATTTGGAACCTCCAAGCAGTTGGCCGAGATCACCAACGTTATGGGATACAGGCCGGAGTGAACTCACAGCAGAGGGCCCACATCCTGAAACTGTGAGCAACCCAGACGTCTGGACCACAGAGCAGAAGGCCCACATCCCGATGGGGATGGGAACGTGGCAGGAGTGTCTCATTGCACCAGTGGGCACACATCAGAAAATGTGGGGAGCCCAGCAGTTAGGGCCTGACGCAAGAGGGCCCTCATCACCGAGGGGAGTAGGGTCCCAGCAGGCTCCAACTGCCACAAGAGGGCCGATGTTGCCCAGTCGGGGTGTGCCAGCCAGGCAGGAGTTACCTCACAGCAGAGGGCTCACCTCACAGAAGAGTGAGGAACCCAGCCAGGATCAGACTCTCACCAGAGGGCCCACATCATCAAGGGGTTAGGAACCAGGCAGGAGTGTCATCACACCAGTGGGGCCACATCATCGAAAGGTGAGGGACCCAGCACACGTGACCTCAAACCAGAGGACACACATCACCAAGGGGCTGGGAGTGAGGCAGGCAGGAAGAGTCTCAAAACAAAGGGCCCATAGAAGAAAAAAGGTTAGGAATCCCGCAGTTGGAACCTCCCAGCAGGTGGCCAGGAGCAGCGAGGCTATGGGATCCAGGCCAGAGTGAACTCACACCAGAGGACCCTCATCATGAAACTGAGCAACCCACCGTTGGGACCTCAGAGCACAAGGCCCACATTCCCATGGTGTTGGGAACCTGGCAGGAGTGTTCTTGCACCACAGGGCGCACATCAGACAATTTTGGGAGCCCAGGAGCTAGGGCCTGACGCCAGAGGGCCGTCATTACCGAGGAGAGGAGACTCCCAGAAGGCACCAACTCCCACCAGAGGGCCAACGTCGCCAAGGCGGGGTGTGTCAGCCAGGCAGCAGTGACCTCAGAGAACAGGGCCCACCTCACAGAAGTGTGAGGAACCCAACCAGGATCAGACTCTCACCGGAGGGCCCACATCACCAAAGGGATGGGAACCAAGCAGGAGTGTCCTCACACCAGTGGGTCCACATCAGCCAAAGGTGAGGAACCCAGCACATGTGGCCTCAATCCAGAGGACACATATCACCAAGGGGCTGGGAGTGAGGCCGGTGTCTGGAGGGGCACATTTAACTCTAATTTCCCACCAAGAAGTGGAATGAACCAAAGGCTCGGAGTGCCGAGCCGGACCCTGATTATGGCCTGAAGCAAACCTGCGGTTCTGTGGCCAGCTTTCAAGGAAACAAGTTAAGAAAGGAAATCACGGGCACTGTAATTCACAAACCTGCAGAGTTATAAATGACAGCTATTGGCAAAAATATATTGAAGTAACTCTGTAAAGAGGACTTGAAAACGAGGCAGAATTGCAGGAATCATATTTCAGGAGGTAGATTGGAATTGCATTTAAAGCATGTAAAAAGCGGCAGATCTTTGACTCTGATGCACTTGGACAAAAGTGCGTATACAGTTTTTCCTGAATATATTCAGGAAAAAACGCATATGCCCTTTTTGGCCAACCGAGCACTCGAGCAATGGAAATCCGCACTACAATGAAGTCTCATTTCCCATTCGTCAAAAGGGCCATCTGAAAAATGTATAAAAACCAGAAACACAGGACAGGCCATGGAGAACAGGGAGCCTTGTTATGCCGATGGGCGGGATGTAAATTGCCAACAGACACTCTGGAGATGTTTATGGTGTATCCTGAAACATCTGACAAACAAAGCTACAGACCCTAGGGCACTTCCACTTTTGGCCCTATAGCTTAGAAAAATTAAAATCAACAAGACACAGCCAACACAAAATTTAGGGCTGCTGTGTTTACAAGAACCTCGAGTCCAGTACAAATTAAATATCCCAGAAAGAAAAAAATGGATAAAGGAGTTGTGCTACTTATGTACAATGGAATATCACTCAGCAATGAAATCAATGTCATCAGGCCTGTAGCAGCAAATTGAGTGGATTTAAGTATGATGATTCTAAGAGAAATATGTCACACAGAGAATGAAAATTATCATAAGATATCACTAATAGAGGGAGTGTAAACTTGGCTACACATAAACTGAATTACAAAACCGAACAGAGTCTCACATTTAGATAAAAACTTATGCTTGCTTAAGGGGAAAGTTGAGTTGGGGTGCTGTATAAAACCAGAGATTGAAATTAGCACACATACCGTTCCATAAGCCAAATATGTAATAGACAAGACCTACTCTTTGCTCAACGAAATAGACTCATCCATGGTGTATCACCTCACACCTGTTAGAATGGGCATCATCAGAAAATCTACAAACAACAAATGCTGGAAATGGTGTGGAGATAAGGAACCCTCTACCACTATTGTTGGGAATGTAAATTTATACAGTCACTGTGGAGAACATTATGGAGTTTCTTATAAAACTAAGAATAGAATTACCATATGATATAGCAATCCCACTACTGGGCATATACCCAGACAAAACCATAAATCAAAAAGAGACATTCACCGCAATGTTCATTGCATCACTATTTACAATATCCAGGTAATGGAAGCAACTTAAATGCCCACAGACAGACGAATGCATAAAGATGTGGTACATATATAAAATGGAATATTACTAAGCCATAAAAAGGAATGAAATTGGGTCATTTGTAGAGACGTTGATGGATCTAGAGACTGTCATACAGAGTGAAGTCAGAAAGAGAAAAACAAATCTTGTCTATTAATGCATATATGTGGAACCTAGAAAAATTGTACAGATGAACCGTTTTGCAAGGCAGAAATAGAGCAACAGATGTAGACAGCAAACGTATGGACACCAAGGGGGGAAAGCTGTTGCGGGGTGGTGGTGGGAGGAGTTGAGAGATTGGGATTGGCATGTATACATTTATATGTATAAAATAGAAAACTAAAGAGAACCTGCGGTATAAAAAAATAAAATAAAATTCAAAATTACCAAAAGTAAAACAGAAGAAATATTCTTCCCTTCACATACATATATTTATATGAATAAATTATTTCCATGCTTATATCTGTAAATACAGAAAAGAGGAATAAAATCTACCTTAACCAAAAACGAAAAAACGAAAAAAAAAAACAGAACCCACCAGTTACACAGAGGAAAACCGTATCAGGGCACTTGCTCCAGTTGGAAACAATTCTGAAGTTGGTCAGTGGTGGGGAAACATCTCCCATTTAGCCAGCAGGCCCCACGCAACAAGTGTCCTCATTGCAAAGCTGGGGGACCGTGCCGAGGCATCTGTGAGTAAACGTGAGCTGAGCCCCAGGCCAGCTGCTGCTGAAATGTTCCCACCCTTCCCAGGTAAAACAGCTGAATATGTACAAGGACTTCAAAGCCTAGAGGAAGGGCCATGAATCCACATGAGCGACAGCATGCCAGACGACTTGGTGCCTGCAGGCCAGCCAGGGTGGTCCTGGCCCTGGGTGCTCTTCTGGAAGCTTTCCATTTCCCTGCCTGAGATACCCCTGCTGTCCGGGCCCCCACTGCTTTCTTCCTCACTCACCTCTGCCCAGGGAGAAATTCCAGCGGCAGGTATGGGTGACACATCCTCTTCTTTAGCAGGTGGCATCTTGGCAACTGCTGCAGAAAGTCCAGCAGAGCCCCACTCACACTGGGCCACCCACAAAGCCGTGGCCTCTCACTCCCTCCCACCAGCCCAGCCCCGAGACTGCTGACAGGGCAGAGAAAATGGCGTCAGGCACAGCTGCAGGGGCTCTTGCTGCCTGGAGCGGTGTTTATATTGATCTGAACCCAGGCACACCTGGGGAGGGCTGGCCGGCACAGTCAGGCTTCCAAGGCCAGCCAATAATCACCCCTCAGGGGCTCACAGTTGCAGAAACTGGAACTTGCTGAATCGGCCAGGTCCAAGGAACAGGTGTGGGCTCCTGAGAGTCAGGATAGACAAGGGGCTGCAGCTCTGGCTTGTTTTCTAATTATAATATCTGGCCCATGAGTGGGAGACAACTTCAAGAAAACCTTCTCCTAATGAGAGGAACCCAGGAGTCAGGGAGAGGAGGGGTGGGTGGTGGGTGGAGACAGAGGCCTGGTGCCCCGGGTGCAGTGGAAGTCTCTGGAAGACCAGGTGGAGGGAGGCCACACAGAGTGATGCCCAGGGTCACAGACCTGTCGGAGCTGCTGTTTGTTAGTTCAAGTCCTGCTCTGAGGTGCTCTGTGTCAGATCTGAGTGACAGGTGAGATGGGAGTGCTCTGCAATGAGGGCAATGTGCACGGTTCCTGTGTGCCCAGCCCTGCCATGGTACCTGCAAGGGTAGCTCTGTATCCTGGGAGGGGTCTGACCAAGAGAGCCCCATGGGCTGCAGGGGAACCTGCCCAGGGAACCCCATATCGTGGGAGGGGCCTGAACACGAGAGCCCCGTGGGCTGGGGGTGGGGGTGGGGTACCTGCCCAGGTGAGCTTCATATCCTGGGATTGGGCTGACCTCGAGAGCCCCATGGGCTGCTGGAGTCCTGGTAAAGGATGTCAGGACAGTCAGTGAAGCCACCGAGGATAGACCTCCAGTAGTTCCTAAATCCTACACCCTGCTGGTCATTCTACCAACCACCAGGACATGGTATTCTGTATTAGTCTTCAATGATGCCTTCTTTTGTATTCTATTAGTCCCAGAGTCACAAGAAATTTTGGCTTGTGAGTGGCAGGACTCAACATACAACTAAAACAATACTTCCGGGCCGTGTTGCCCCAAGGGTTCAAAAATTCCCACGCCATCTTTGGGGAAAGCTCAGCTAAAGACCTAAAAGTTCTACGTCTGGAAAAGGAAACACTCCTTCACTATGCAGATGACATTCTGATCGCAAGCCCTACTAAGGTGACCTCTGAACTACCAAGCCAATAAAGGATACAAGTTTTCCAAGTAAAAGCTCAAATATCTCAGACTACGGTGACTTGCCTGGGCTTCATTCTCACAGAAGGTCGGAGAAGCCCATCCCAGGAAAGGGAAGAAACAATTTACAGCCTTACCCATTTCTAAAACTAGAAGATAGCTTAGGGGTTCCTGGGGAGTCCAGGGTTTGCTGCTTCTGGATCCCTAACTACAGTCTACTAGCTGGGCCTCTATATGAAACACTGAAAGGAAAAGATGATGATCCTTTTGAATAGAATCCAGAAGTGGCCTTTCAAGAATGGAAAGAGCAGTCAATTCAGACCCTTGCCCTAGAATTCCCTAATTTAGCTAAACCTTTTGACCTTTACATTCCTGGTGAATGGTGAATCGCCATTGGAGTATCAGTGCAAAACCTGGGACCACTTGAAATGGAACAATGCAAGAATACCATCCAGGTAGGATAAACTACGGTCACCAAGGGGCTTGGCCCACCACCACATCTGGCCAAGATACTGGCAGTATCTGAACACCTGGAAAGCAGCAGCCCAAAAGGCCACCT